>NC_056553.1:12000077-12303108 GCF_910596095.1 Thunnus maccoyii | reverse complement strand
ATTACACATGCTCACACGCACACACACACACACACACACACACACACACACACACACACGCTGAATATTTCAGAGCGCGGGCGGGCTATTTTCGGAGTCCTATCAGTTTCATTCCAAGCAAAAGATGTAGTAACTCATTAGAGTTTTTTTAGACATTTGGTCAGGTGGAGATTATATCTTTATGCATTATGGATTATGTTAAATGAGGTGAGCGCCGGTATCATAATGTGGGTGGTTACTTTTTCAGACACAGCACATGTACTGGTACAAAGTCAACCATTTTGGAGGATGTATAAGGCTGTTTTTTTGTGCTAAGAAGTCTTAGTTGGATTTGTGCTGTGACACGTTCACACTGTTTGTTGTATCATAATGTTGTTTTGCTCTGAAAAAACAGCAATGTGGTACTAATTTAAGGCTACATATTTCACAGTAACCTGCACAGAAGCAAATAGGAGCCTGAGAAAACAGAGTTTCTTCTCTCCGAACCCAAATTAGGCTTTTTCATTTGGCATACTTTTAAGGATCTGATGCAATGAATTGTAACGACTGGACTGACTCCGCACAGGGAGTCACAGGCTGGCCAGACTCCGTCTTGCTTCTCAAATCACTCAGGCTTTGCTCTGATAACTTCACAGGCAGATAGGTATCAATGGATGAGCCGTTTACCTTAATCAGATTAGGTTGAATCAGAGTTTAGCTCTTCACTTCTGCTGGGTGAATGATGACAGACACTTTGACCAACCCACAGTATTATTCACACAGTGTTGAGTTAAACAGTGATTATAACATTAATGGGATTTCTCACTTGGAAACCTTTCTCATTGGGTGTTGTTTCACTTCCTGTATGACACCTAATTTATTTCCAAATGATCATGCTATTAATTCATACACTTGTTAATAGCAATGACATATATTTTGCTGTACATTGCTTGCTAATCGGTGCAAGATTAAGAGCTGCAGCAAGAGATTATTCTCATAATGGATTGTTTTCTCTATTAAATGTTTCGTCTGTAAAACATCAACAAAATTTGAAAAATGCCCACCCCTAGTTCCCAGAGGCCACACAGATGTTTTCAAATTGCTTATTTTGTCTTGACAAACCAAAACCAAAAGATATTTAGTTTACTATCATAGAAGTGTGAGAAAACCAGACAATAATCACATTTGAGAAACTAGAATAACATTTTTTTTGCCAGTTTAGCTCAAATTGAAACTGAAATGTTTTACTAACAACACATATTTAAAAAAAAAAAAAAAAAAATTCCCTTTAGTAGATAACTCATGATCAGAAAAGTCATTATCTGTGTGTTTGTCAGTTTTGTTTCTTCCACACTGAATATCTTCGTAGAATATTCCCCGGAGTCCTTAGAATAAATGTTAGCTTTTGGGTGAAAAAACAGAAAGACAAGTTGTAATTTCTTTAATTGCTTGCTTGGTTTCCTTGGGCAATCTGATCAATCTGAGACTGAGCAATGTGTATTCCCCTGAAAGGACATACAGTAATGTCATCCTGGCCTTTCATTGCTCCAGTGGCAGCTCAAGGCTGCTACAAGACAGTTTGGACACTATACAGTATTTCTCACAGAGACCTTAACCTTCAGCTTTTAAAAGCTGTGTGGTCAAGGTTCTTTATCTGTCCTACGACACGTGAATCTCTCTTGCACATGGTGGTGAGATGTACAATTTGAGAAGAAGCACATAGATGAAGAGGAGCAGCAGACACGTGAATTTATAAATATTGTTCTCTGACACGTTTAAGTATCACAATTCCCTTGAAATCATTGCTTTTCATCTATATTGCCTGGGAGAAAACGAGAAAAATACTGAGGCGGTAATTATATTATAATCTAAAAAAAAGGGCTGTGATTTCATGTGCGCTTGGCTTTTAAGGTTATTCCTGGAACACGCTGCTGTACATACATAAAGTGTTTATGATGTGTGGACCACACCTGCATGGGTCTGTGCAGCACAGTTAGCGAGGGGCACTACTGTGAATTTTGGCTAGCCTGGAGTTCCTGGCACTACTTGCCACTTTGCTGTGTAGCCTACAGCTGTGTCATTCCTGGACCAAAGTGTTGGGCAGACGAAAATGATGATCTTCCACCTTGGTGATGTAGATTTCTTAGAGCTGTATATATGCGGGTGCTGCATGTCAATCGAAAGCTCCCCACCTCCTCTTGGGAATCACATTGGATCATTATGTGCGTACAGTGAAGTCAATATCCAATGCACCATTTTGACTGAGAGAAAGAGGGAGAAAAAAGCTGGACTCAGTGCTCTGAAGTGCAGGTCCTTATTACAGATTTATGAGCCTATTTCAGCCAATGCTCCTCAGAAAAGCAGATTATCTTCACCTCCAGGGAAGTGTTTTAGATGTTTCCCAGCACATCTTCATTACTTAACTCCAATACCGTACTGGGCAGCTGATTGGGAAGAGTTGAATGTTTTTCTTCCAAACTTAAGCTCCTTGACTGATAAGCTTGTTAACTGTATGTGTGGGATCGGCCCACGTCCTCTTGGATGAACACGCCTGAAGTGGAAGTTGGGGGATTGTATTTATTTATGTCTTTTAGATGGATTCAGTCCTACAACAAGAAGCGGTATAATGTTTTTACAGCTGTAAGTAGCAAATGAATGTATTGTGTGATGTTGTTGCCCCGCACAGAGCTTGTTTGGCTTTGTAAGTAACCGCAAAGGACTTGCCAACGCTGAATTTCACATTACGCATGAGCACACAAACAGTCAATCACCAATAGTGGCTCCCTTAGGTGCTTGTTGACATATCAACCTCTGGTTTTTATTTGGAAAGGATGCTTAAAAAAATCTGAGTTTATGTTCATATTTCCCTGGTGATTTCATTTCTGTGTAAGTGTTTGTATTTCGAAAGAAAAAGTGTTCGCTGTGAGTAATTTTTTAAGTTTGTCAAAATGGGAAAAAACAATTGATGGTGATATCCAGGGAACCTAATGTTTTTGCAAACTCTGAATTTATATCAAAATGATTGGGAAATTAGACGAGAAGATTGATACTACTCACAAATGAGAGTGGTGTCAATCTAAGTGTATTTACCAAAATGTCAAACAGTTGCTTTCATTTTTATATAAATTTTGAGTTTGCAAAAACATGAGCTTCCCTGGATATCATCATCAATATTACTACTTTTTTCCCCTTTTTGATACGTTTTAAAAAACACCTTTTTCCTTTAAAATGTAGCCAAAATTAAATATGCATGTAAACAAAATCCTTCCAGTCTTTATGCTAAGCTAAGCTATCATATAACAAATTCCACTCAAATACAGATATTTCTTATCTAAAAAGGAAAATTTGTTGACCAAAAATGAAAAAATCAGACCATGGCCCTCTATGTTAGGTCAATCTTGAACGCTAGCTGTATTCAAAATATACCCAATATTGGTTTTGAAGCTAGTAATATCTAGCTTAAGTAATATTTCTGTAAGCTTCCGCCTCTCTCTGGTACATTTCCTCGGTCTTGGACTTTGATCCTGACAACATATTATAAAAATGTCAAATATTGATTGAGTGTATAATGGCTAGCAGAGTTTTCTCCAAAGCCTATGGGGGTTATCTCTTGTGACACAGAATGCTTTAGGAGGATTTATGTTAGATTTTCACATCCGCTCACAATAAAGATTGAACTCAAAAATCAGCAGAGTGGCCCTTAATTACAAAGCAGCCTGTACTGTACGTAGATCTATGGATTGTGAGACACAATGAAGAAGATGCAATCGCACTGCAATCCGTCCTCAGAGAGGCCACAGGGGAAATGATGTGGGTTGGCTCTTTTTTCACTCCTACATTGGCTGACTGTGAATACTTAAACCTTCACTCAGAATGCAGCTTTAACAGAGAAAAAAAAGGGAAGAAGAAGAGTTCACACCACTCCTGCTTTGGCTTCCAGTTAAGGATATAGTTTAAACATCCTTTTACTTGTTTATATATCTTGTCACAGTAGAGTATTGTTGATATTTCCTCAGATCAGCAGACACTCTGCTTCTTACTGTACCACAAACTCTGCACTCTGTTATGGTCTCCCGCTGGATCCGATCTGAAGACAGTTTACACAAGAGCCAATATTTTAGCTTTGGCCGTTCTATTTAGCTTTTATGTAAGTAAAAGTAGCAATAACACAATCTGAAAATAAGTACAAGTCTTCATACAAAATGTTACTCAAGTGAAAGTAAAGCAAAATCTATTTAAAGTATTCATAATACTTCAGAATGATTATATTGATTGGTTACAGGTGCATTACTGTAACTACTTTATCTACTGTTGGGTGGTTAAATCTGGAACAATGCACAATAAGATGATCATATGAAAGCTGCAACAATCAGTCAGGTAATCAATTAGTTAATCAACAGAAAATGATTCGGCAATTATTTTGATAATCGATTAGTTGTTTTAGTCATATTTTGGTAAATGTGCTGTTGGCAGCTGGACAGGATTTGAAGCTTTTCTGTGTCAAACATGATAGTAAACTGAATAATATATCATTTTGGACAATTGATCAGACAAAACAAGACATTTTAAAACATCAGCATGGGCTTTTAGAAATGAAAGCGGGAATTTTTCACTATATTCTTACATTTTTAAGACAAAAGGATCAATAGATTAATCGAGAAAATGATCTGCAGATAATGAAAACAATCATTAGTTGCACATGCTTTGTGTGTAAAATCTCAAACTGTAAAGTTACTATATAACTGTAGCTGTCATGTAAATGTAGTTGAGAGAAAATGCTGTATTTCCCTTTTAAATCTAAGTAAGTTGAAGTAAGTTAAGTTGAAGTATAAAGTAGTGGAAAATGTAGGTACGTAAGTACAAATAACACAAATTTTGAGCTGCTTTTTTTTAAATTTCCAATTTAAATATTCATACCTTTCTTATCTCATTCATGCTTTGTGATTGTCTGCTTTTTAAGGAGTATAATATATGTGTTCCTGCATCAAACACTCACTATTTCTCTGCTCTCAGTGAAGTTTGTTACCCCTTTCGATGGTTCTTCTTTGCAGTAGAGTTTGGGTTTTACTGGGCCTCTTTTTATGTCTGTGTGCTTTGGACCGTATGTTTGACGGCATTGTGGGGAAGTTTTATGTTCATCTGTGGCCTCAAGTGAAGTTCACTATGCTGTGGTTGCTTGTTTTGGAGCAAACAGTGTTTCAAAATGTCCGGCGTGGCCTTTGAAGAGACCATTACAGTAGGATTCCAAATAAATTCTTTGTAAGATGATATTCTGCCCAGTCAACCTCCATCAGGAGCAGTGATTGCTTGTGATTGCACTAATAATGTTTATATTGATTTGAATGAGAAAATATACATTTTAGTGCAAGATAACAGAAGAAGTCCAACTGTAAACTCCAGTTAAGCCGAGTGGATATGCGTATACTCTCGTGTCCGTTTTATAACTTTTGGCCTAATTGACTGCAGCCGTCTTTGACTTTGAACGCGTCAAACCTCAAACCTCTCCTAATTGAGCACAGACTGACACTCTGGTGCTTTTGCTGCATGCCTGTCATGCTTATCTTTAAACGCACAGTATTGTTGTGGGATTTCGTCACTCTGTCTTTCCTGTATATCTTGACATATCGGCATTCAGCGGCTGGGAATGACTGAAGACTGTTATTAATGCTCCAAAAGCCACAATCCCCGCGGAGCAAATGACCGCCTGCCACACGGCCGCTGCTGTAAAGCCTGTTTCTAACGGGACTTTTTACCAGAGCGTGGACTCGGACAGGTCGCTGACTCGGATTAATTGAGCATCCATTCTGCCAAACGGACATTGTCAAAACAGATCGATACAGTGAGAGAAAGGGAGAAAGAGTGTGGGAGAGAGAAGAGGGCAGGAGAAAGTCCTCAGATAGCATCTGTGTGTCTCTGGGGTTGCAGACAGGTACCCAGCCTGGCTTTGACAAGGGGATGGCCTTTCTGCATATTTTGCCCTCTTCTGGCTGGCATTCATCACTAGTAATTGGCTATCTAAAAGGGAGATCATGTTTTGTCCATAATGATTTTCTGTCATCCTTCCTGAATTATGCTGCGTGCCAGTTTGCAAGATATTTGACAGCTGAGCATAAAAGGTTTATACATTTTTAAATAGACCAGCGAGGGATAAGCAAACACAGACGCCGTAAAAGATACAAAGAGGCATTTTTCTGCCTCTCCAGAAGTAAAGGTGAACACTGTTTAACTGTGAATCTCAAGGGGCACTAAGTAGGACATGCTGTGTGTGGAAATGTAGAGATGAACGCCTCTCAGAGAGCAGAGGCATGGGAAACTGTAGCAGCAATGCACAAGCAGGACATATATATGTTTATGCCAACACACACACACACAAATACATGACCTACTTGTTCACTTCCTTTCCATTCATAGCAAGCAGCACTCTAATGAATCTGATTAACTGAAAAAAATGCAATTCTGATGCCTTTTGATGGTTTATTTTGTATCTGGGAGCAAAACTTAAGATTCCTCTCTGACGTCGTTCTGGATTTCAGGATAGTTTTTACAGTTGCGTCTCGTAATCTAACGTCACCAAGTGTACAAGCATGTTCTTAATGAAGTGAAGTCCGAAGAAAGGCCGTTAATTTCATCTGACATTAATTCTTCTAATGCTTTTTTTTTTTTTAACCAACAGATAAGCAAGGAGGATTTCCCATCAGTCACTGAGCCTCTGGCGCTGAGCGTGTAGTTGTAGATCAGAATATAAAAAGATATAAATAATAAACCGCCGCAGCCCCAAACGACGTGGGCCGTGTTGCTGCCGGTTGCGTAACTCCAACGGAATAGTCAGATCTCCCTCATTATTTCTCCCTGAGCTCTCAGCGGGTTAATTCCCCCGCGCTTGTCATCTCCTTCATTTTGCCGAGCGCTCAAGAAGCAAGCAGCAGCCCTCGTCCCCCCCCCCCCTCCCCGCGCCCCCGTGGGCTGCAAAGCAGGCTGGCACCGCCACCATAGCGCCTACACAGCTGTACGGTTGAGGCAGGAAAGCAGGGGCACACGCACCCCCGTCTCTGTGTCAGGGTTCACGGCAGCAGCGGGGAGAATTAATACCTTGCACGCGCATTTGGGTGCCAGCAGAGTGGTTTATTTATGTATTTAAATCTCAGCAAACCATGTCTTAACTTGTTCAAATGTAACTGTTGCGTGAATGTCAGTTACATAAGGTCATGTAGGATGCATATGTATATAATGTATATAAATCCTCATGGATAAATAGGGAAATAAAGCCAGAAGGGCAGCTGAGGGTCAGTCACTGTGACTAAAGGCATCTGCTAGAACCGGGTGTACCTCAACAGCCTGTAATTTTCACCCGGCCTCAGCTGTCTGTGTGGGGAAGTAAGGAGGCTTAATGGGAGTTTATTTTATCATACTGTGCTATTATTGCCTTGATGGCCTCACACATAACCCACCACAGACCTCGGCACAGTGAACACACACACAGCCTGAACTGCAGGCTCAGCTTATCTGACGCTACCCAACTCCACTCAGCTGTTTGGATTTGCTGCATGTGTGTGTGTGTGTGTGTGTGTGTGTGTGTGTTCAAGTGTATTTTGAAGCAGATGCTCTTTAGAGTAAATATTGTTTTGCCAGCAGATCTGTTGTAATTATCATCGCTTCTCTTGGTGGGGGCTTTTGTGTGTGTGTGTTTGTGAAAACAATCAATAATCTTTTTTCGTGTCAATGAGGGCAGAACTCGTTCTTTAAAATTCTGTGTTTATTCTGGTGATTGTGAGTCTGAACTAGTGCTGAAACAATTAGGTGATTAATCGATTAGAAAATAAGTTAGCTGTAGCTCGTTTGGTAATTTCGTCGTCCACATGTAAAAGTGTTCTTGAGCAAGACACTGAACCCCAAATTGCTCCTCTTTTATGTGAATGAGAAAAATGGAAGTCACCTTGGACAAAAGTGGCCGCCAAAAGAATGTAATGTTAATCAACAAGAGTTTTGGTAATAAATTAATCATTTATCAAACAAAACTGCCAAACATTCAATGATTCATGCATATTAAATATGAGGATCTGCTGCTTTCTTCTGTTTTATGTTATTGTAATGTGAAAATCGACTATTATTACTATTTTCTGTCATTTTACAGACTAAAAAAGTAATTCATTATTGAAAATTAATCAACAGATTTGGGCATCCTGGTAGTCCAGAGGTTCAAGAGGACACGTTGGACTGGGGGCTTTTATTGCACGTCATCCCGAATCTTTCTAATGGTGTTTTCATGGGTAAATATTTAGATGCACTCAAGAAATGCTGGATTGAAATCTTCAAACATGTACAAAAGAGCAAAATTCAGGCACTCACTGGAGTAGAGTTTTCATTAAAAAAGCCTTTATTGGTTCATGGCTTGGACTAGAAACAGTTAAAAGAACAACCAGTTTTGATCTTTGTCAGGTCTTTATCAAGGTTCAAATCAGGATATAGTACCTGCACCTGCACCTGACCTTTTTATGCGTTCATTCAGCTGTGTCCTGACAACAGGTGGGAGAGTGAGTGTTTTCCAGAAAGTACTTCCCCAAAACTCACCAACCAAACCATACTATACATAAGTTATACTCTGTTAAAATAATGCAGTTATAATGTTAATGTAATACAGCCTTTAAAACCAGGAAAAGACAAAGCTTATACCATATCACGATGTAATGATATCCAAAATCTAAGACGATATCTTGTCTCATATCACGATATCGCTATAATATCGATATATTGCCGTGCCCTACATCCAACTGAAGTAACAAGAAGAAAAACACATTTTTGAGTGGAGGGGACTGTAAAAAAAAAAAGTAATAAAAAATGAATTTGATGATAAAAATAACTTTGGAAGCAGCCCTTGTCTACACTTAAGAATAAGATCAAAGTGTTTCCTTTCTTAGCGTCATCACAATATACTGTGTATCTGCAGGGATTCCTTCCACTGTGTTATTTTGCTGACACAGTGTACAACAAGGATTTCCCCCCAGCTGCTGTCTGCTGCTGTTAGTGATAGCCTGAGACAGAAACAGCTTCATCTTCAGGTACTTCTGAATGTTGTCAACTGAAGACATTGGATCCCAGGCTCCAGGCGAAGAGTGGATTACCCGTTGGTGTTTGTATGTGCGTGTGGAAAGTCCTGTTCTTCATTTATGCTGCAGCCGAACTTTATCTAGTATTCTATCTCACATGGTGTTATATAAGCCCTAGACAGCTGGTCCCACCTTTGATGCAAACACCCCACACTCAAAAAATCTCAGCAAGGGGAGGGGAGGGGAGAAATTATGTGCACTGCTTGAGGCGATGTAAGCGTAGTAACATGTCATTTTTGGTTGTTGGTGTATTCTTGCCATGATGTCAGGTTACCACTGTCCGATGAAGACACTTTATTTTTCTGAGGTGCACAGAAGCTTTAGAAAGCATGGAATACCGCTGGCTCCCGGCTGAACATTGCTGTGCCATTTAAAACCGGCCTGTTTTCCATCTGAATTATTAAAGCTCCACCTTCACATGGACTGGTCTCACATTTACCTTCATGCCCCCCAGGTACTGTACACTTACCTGCCTGGCTGGTCAGCTAACTGTTGCAGGAGTGCAGTTAAAGGTCTGTCACATAGGTACTATTAAAGGTAATATTAAAGCAGCTGATTTCTTATAAATTTGGCTGTATTTATGGAGATTCGGTCATCATTCCTGCTCGTAATAACTTTGTACTCACCAAGTTAAATGGGGAATGGTAATTGGGGACTTTGCACAGGTCAAGAAACACAAGCAATCAGACATTCAAGTATGTTATCCCAAATAAGGTGGTTTAAATCAAGATTTTCCAACCGTTTTTGCACTGCAGACCATCTTTATATTGACAATTTTGATGCAGACTGGCTGACCGAGTGGGAATAGCAAGGAAAAATGCAGAACAGACTGCAGTTATCAAAGTTCAAGTTAATTCCCACAAAAATAGCTTATAATAGCCTATAAAGTGATATAATTATTTTTCACCTTTATTCATGGCCAGGTAGTAAATGTTTAGATAATTTAGGTTTAGATAATCTGGCTAAACTGTTGCCATGTTTAAAGGAACACTTTGACATTTTGGGAGATACGCTGCTGGTTTCCTGGCAGCTGCCAGCCAAGAAATACTACGCCACACCTGTAAAACAGTGATTTGTTGTTTTTACACTTCAGTTTTTGTACAGATTAAACAATTGAAGATATAACATATTTATTAGTAGCTTTAGAGGTGCTAGTAAGCAGCTATATTTGGACAGAGTCAGGGGTAGCTGTTTCCCAAAATGTCAAACTATTCCTTTAAAACTTTGCGGTCCTCAGATTGTTGATCGTTGATGTATTTATGTTGCCATATCCCCAGATCTCAGGGATTACTTTGGATTACAATGTTATCATGAGACAAAACTATGAAAATTAGATCCATGTTGTAATAAACTTGATTGATCCTTTAATTGACAATCCTGCTGAGCAGCTTCACCCAGAAGCTTTTGTCCCAAGAGTGATAAATGCCCTGACGTAACCCTATGAGACGCAGCGCACTGTAATGGGATAAAAGCTGCTAAACTTAGTTTCATATTTTACATGTGGCATGTTGTGCTTTCACTACTTGTACCCTTTTTGTGCTACAGTAAAGGAGGCCAACTCAGAAGTCTTGAGCTAAGCCGGGGATCATATTCCCTCTCAGAGCCTGGCATTATTCCACGCTGTGGGTCATGGGGTGATTATCTCTTCCTGTCAGGAATGCTGAGAATTTCCTGCGTTTTCTCCCTCTTCCGGCCTTGTTAGTGGTTGTGCCTGAACATGTGACACGGAGCCTGGGCCCGGTTGGCTCTGATTGACTAGTGAGCTTTCTATCGCTGTTACCTAACATTCAGCTGGAACATTGACACAGGCAGTGACTTAAAGGGCCATTTTCACAGCTCTCACTTCAAGGGAATATGCTGAATCAAATGAAGTATATTCAGTGGGTAAATAATGTGCACCTGCTCTGAGGAGGCTACAGATTTTGGCTATATATCCCTCTCTGTCTCTCCAGGGAGCTTTTGTTAGATAAAGCCACCCTTCACCTAGATTTTGATTTGATAGATTTGTTGTGTTTTTTTCAGTTTGTGCAGGTCTTTGGTCTTAATGGCAAATGTTGCACTTTAACCTTTTGCTGTTATTCTCAGGGCTGACGAAAGCTGCATTACTATGCAAAGCAAGCTGACTCCAGTTACATTCCTGTGCAAGGACATTGCAAGAAAAAAAAAGTTCCTGTGTGCTTTTAGTTGTGTCAGAATGTGAATGGATGCTGTTTTTGCACACGTGGCTATTTGCCTAAACATGTGAACATATGCTGTGTGCGTGTGTGTGTGTGCATTTGCTCGGTCTCCGGGAGTAGTCAACTCTCAGCTATGTTGTTTGTGTCAAAGGGAGAAAGGAAAGCTCTGTTTGTGTAGGGTGGTGGTGCAGGAGGGGGTGGAGTAAGAATCAGACCCAAGTATAGGCTGTCTCGCCACAGTAACTCTCCCCACCCATGCTACGCCCTTCTCTCCCCCTTCCAAGCTCCCTCTTCTCTCTGTCTCTCTCTCTCTCTCACGCGCTCTCCCACCTGCTTTTTCGGGGCGGTCGACTGGGGCAGCAGACCAGGGCGGGAAAATGTAGACCGTCTCAAAATGGAGGTGCGCATGTGGAAGAATGACTCCGAGGCTTTTGAGGCCAACTTTAGGGAGAGTGAAGGCAAACTTACTGAACCAAACTTAATACATAAAATGGTTCATTCTACCAAATTTCAAAAAACTTTTTCTCATTTACTGCTAGTGCTGTCTAGCCCTGCAGATAGTTTTGGTTTTATTTGCCCATCTATCTCTCAGATTGCAGCCTCCACCCGAATACAATATAGGTTACTTTCTAGTAATCCATCAAGTCTGAAGCATTGAAAAATGACATTTAAAAAAAATCAATGTCTATATAGCTTTTAAGAAACAGTAACGCTGTTACTCTGGATAATCTAAAGAATTCGCTGTCAACCGTTAAAATCCAGACCGAAGGTAGAAAGTTTCACTGTCAACTGTTGACACTGAGGTGTGTGGATGTCACTTTTCAGGACCACTTTCTAATAAGGCATCATCCATAAAGTGTTTATAGCTCTTAACCAAAGGCTTTATTAGTTAGAAAGGTTTTGGGATTTCCAGGTTGTGTAGCAAGTGTCTCACTCTCTAGTAAACCATCAATTCTGCAGTTATAAATGTGTCTTTAAGAGTAAACAGTCAATTAAGTCTATTACGTTAATTAAGTCTGTTTTATTGCAATTTTTTATAGGTTGTTAATAAATGGACTTTGGTCTTTGCTCTCTACAGCAAATGGTCCATTCTACCTGATGAACTATAAAAGACAAGGCCAGTGTCATGTTGGAGGAGGATGAACACCAGCCAGATATTTTTTACAACCTGGAAACCTAAAAGTTATTAATGGCTCATAAATGATCTAAAAGCATTATTAATTGCAACTTATAAACCCTTTTTAAAGGGAGCACCACAAACGAAATTACATTCATCTCCTTTGTACTGGATGGTGGCAGAAATCTCAGATGAGTATCTCAAGTTAAACCTAATCTGCTTTGCCAGTTAATACTTAAAGGTATTGTACAACAGTTAGGGATATAAATGTATTCGCTTTCATACTGAGAGCTAGATAAAGAGATTGATACCACTCTTATGTCAGCTACCGCCAGCAGCCACTTAGCTTAGCTTAGCTTAGCATAAAGACTGGGAACGGGGGAACAGCTAGCCAGGCTCTGTCTGAAGGTCGGTGTTAATGCATATTCCTTCAGGCGAGTGAGAGAATTTTTTTTATTTGGTACACCAACCCTTTAAATTTTATAGAAAGTCTTGGTGACTTGATGAGATTTTCTCAATTCTGTGTGTGTGTGTGTGTGTGTGTGTGGACATGTTTGTGTGTGTCTTGACCTTGGTCTTTTAGGGTTAATGCGTTCAGTTGTGTTGTTTTCCATTTTCTCTAATCAGATAAATTAATCCCATGCTTCAACCATTAAAGCTCCGTCTGTACATAACAATAAACATTTATGTTTTATCCACAGCAATGAATATAGACTGTATACTTCCAATCTGTTTTCTGTAGCAGCAGTGAGTGAATCAGGTCTACAAAGGCACAACAAGGTCATAGTAACACAGCATGTTGCCTCCCTTCTCCGACTGTATAGCTATGCTTGTTTACCAAAGTGTTGCTTCTTGGGAAAATCTATCTGGGAAGAGGAAGATCCACAGCGAGCTTTGGACTACAAAGCCGCAGAGAACAAAGAAGACGAACTGCCCGAAGCCTGTCAGATCCAGTTGGAGCAACCGGAGAATAGTTCCAGGCATCAATCTGAAGGCTCTCAGAACAGGAGCCGGCTGCAAACAGCCTCAGCATGCATGGCTAACTGGGCTGCCTGTGTCACACGGCTGTATGAACACGTTAACAAGACAGCAGCAAACAGGGACACTGTGTGATGGCTGCTCCGAGGCACAGAAATGATGATTCCAGCAGTCCAAGTCAGCCCGTGGACACCTCAAAGTCTTGAGCAGATTTGGGATTTCCATGCCTAAAACTTACCTTTAAAGCTGTTAAGCGGGCAGTATTTCTACTACAGGAACGCCTCGGGACAAACGCACTGTCAGATTTTAGCCTTTGTAGTTGCCCAAATTTCTATTTTTAATCACACAACCTCACCAGCAGAAAACATAAATCGTAATCCGTAATAGAACATTTATGGAGACCTACAAAGCATTTGAGTCTGCTCGTTTCTCCACTGTCAGTGTGAAAGTAGGCCATGGGCTTCAGAGACAGTGATGGAGGAATGATGTAAGCAGGGACCTTTACTGTATGTGTATGCTGTTTTCTCCCTGGAGATCTGCAGCACTCTGCCAATGATCAACCCTTCTTGCCAAGCAAATCGAGGTTTAATTGTCATATACTGTAGTCATACAACAGAAATAATTTCACAATACAGCTGATTATAATATAGAATCTACTGCGTTTTCAGTGTTTTCAGATCAGGTCTGAAAGCTATAACATTTTCTTTCTTTCTGCCTCTTTTTCTCCTATATATTAATCTGTCTATCTTGAATTGTCCCTTTTTTCATCATATTAATTAACTGGACCACCTTCCCCTGAGGGCACTCCGATGGTGGCTATTTTTGTCCCTGTGCTTCCTAATGCATGAACTGATGCCTGCCTGACTGTGTTGTACAACATACATCTCAGGCCCCTCGCTGTGTCACGATAACGCGATGATGCATGTGAGACACAGTCGGTCTGCAGCTCCGAGCATCACTCCTGTCTTTTTCCTTCAGCGGATGCAGCTGTCATTACCATAAAAGCTTTTAAACAGACATGATACCTGCTCTTATCAGATGACATTGCTGTGAAATGGCATTAAAACAGCACTCGATTCAAAGTCAAGAGAAGCCTTTTTTTGTCTCACAAAGTGTTACGTATTCATCAGTGGTGGAATGTAACTAAGCACTTTTACTCAAATATTGTACTTAAGTAAAAAATTTCAGCTACTTGTACGTTAATAGTGTATTTCTATTTCACATTTCCATTTCACATTTATAGTTACTTTACAAATCAAGATAAGATTTAAATCAGCTCCACTTTGACTCACTACAACAGTAAAATGCTCCTTACACATGAATGCCTCAGCAACAATAATCTAATATCTAATAGTAGGACACTCAAAGCGGCCATTTATCCTTGACTTTCGATACTTGAGTACTTTTTACTGATATCACTTGCATACTTTTACTTAAAGCAAAAGTCAGACAAAAGATCTGCACACTGCACTCCCAGCTCCCAGCTAATTATATTCATTTAATTGAACAGAGCAAACACTTTGATCTAACAGAGATCTTCGCAGGCATTGTCATTTGCTCTGTTAGATTAAATGGGAGCTATCAGTGCAGTGTGCAGCTCTTTTGCCTGACTTTTGCCTTATCTTCTGGATGTGTGTGCCCCACACTTTGTTTATACTTTTACCTAAAGACATACTGTGACATTTTGAGAAATTATTAAGCTCATTTGCTTTCTTGCCAAGAGTTAGATGAGAAAATTGAGACCAATTTCAAGGTTAAATATGGAGGTACAGTTAGCAGCCAGGAAGGTTATGTGCTGGACTATTTCTTGGCTGGGGCATGGATGTATTATAAGAGCTGGATACCAGACTAAAAATGGCGCCCATTCAGTCCTATAGGAATTGCTCGCCTGGCACATGCCAAAAAAGTTTCTAGCTTCCGGGTTTGCTTCTGCGTTGTGCGACCCACTGAATATGCACAGTAGTGTTTCCCCCACTGGCCCCTCCCACGAGCTCCCACTCGGCCCCTAGACTTAACATTGTGATGACGTCACAGATTTTTAAATCGCTTTTCTCGGCTCAAGGAAAGTTTTACAAACATAAAACCTCCATGGATCAAAAGTTCATAATAGAAAGAGTCATAATTGACGTTGTTTGCAATTCGAGGGGTCCTGTCAACAGTTTTACAGGCGTCTCTTTTATAATGGTGGTCTGTGGGGAAAATTCTTTTTGGGCCGCAGGGGGATTTTTCACTGCAATACCGCGAGTGGCCACTGGGAAAAATTGGCTGCAAGGCTGAGCGGCGTGACCCTATCCAGCTCTTATTATACATCCATGGGCTGGGAGCAGTAACTTCCTGCACTCTTTGCTGTTTGCTTGGCAACAGCTTAGAGTCAAGAAATGGACGAGCACATGACCCCAGCTTATTCAAATTTTTAAACTTTTTTACTTTTCTGTAAGGATCAAACAAACAAAAAAGAATATGTTATTTAGTGAACTTTAGAGGTGGGTTTTCTTATCATTGGACAGAGCCAGACTAGCTGTTTCCCACTGTTTTCATACTTTGTGCTAAGCTAACCGGCAATATGGCTGTAGCTTCATAATGAACTGACATATATGAGAGTAGTATCAATATTTTCATCTTATTCTCCGCCAGAAAGTGAATGAGCATATTTTGCACTGTCAAACTCTTTGTAACATCTTCATTGCAGCACTTTTACTTATAACTAGTATTCGTACAGTGTGGTAGGCTAATGCTACCGTACTTAAGTAAAGTATCTGAATACTTCCTCTGTGGCTCATTTCCTTTATGCAAAGCAGCCTGACCTCACTCTATCTTTGGCTGTTTTCTCTTGCAGTCTCCCAGTCCAACAGCAGCCTAAAGAAGCACCGGAGCCGGAGCATTTTCAGCCCCTTCTTCTGCTGCTTCCGCAACTACAATGACTACCACGTGGAGCCACCACCCGCCAACAACAAGACACTTTCTCTGCCCCCGCCGCCAGAGGAGAATGGCAGTCCTCCCAAGGTGAAGCTCATTTTTCTCTGTAGGTTGACGCCTACATCATAGTTGGCCAGAGTCCAAATTACATAGTATTTGCATCCACGTGACCAAACAAAAGAAATTGTGGGAATTAGTTAATATTGTATGACAGAAATTTGAGTTTCACTCGAGAGCTCCAGTAACGAGAAACATTTGTTTAGTTTTGTAACCGAGAGCTTGTCAGGGTTTGCCTTTTCCTGCAGAGAGCTGAGGCTGAGGCGCTGTGCAGCCTCGCTGAGCTCCCTCCACAAATTTTTCCAGCTGCCTCAAACCCGGTGAACCCAGAGGTTGTTTACCATCCACTGCTTGAAAATACGGGCTCGCTTCCCATCTTGCATTCTTCGATATCTGCCTACACACACAACCGCACACACAAAATAACACACAGAGCACGCTGGGAAGCTCAAAAGACACACACACACACTCGCTCGCTCCGCCTGACGCATGCTCACACACAAGCTTGTGCAAGTCTTTGCCATACACTCATGACAACACATGTACGCACGCACACACACACACGCACACACACACACACACACACACGCACACATACTGCTGCATCTTTAATCCCCATAAAGTGGACCTTGTCTCCGGTGTGATGGATTGCCCGGCACCCACGCCTCCCCCTCTCCTTACACACACTCTGACCAGTGTAGTGAGGATGTGTGAAGCGAATGTCCTGGCTGTAGGAAAAGGCGCCAAAACCCGAAGCTCCTCCACAAACACGGCGTTCCGCTGCCAAGGCAGGTACACGGGGCTATAAATGGAGCAAAATAATATCACATTTCCACTTCTGTTTACCTGTAAATGTCTCTCATTCAGGGGTGGAATGTGTGGCCCTTTACAGACACTATACATGTGGTCAGCGCTGACCCGCTCTGGACCCTCCTTAACAAATGAGTCCCCATTAATTCAGAGTGAACCTAGCGAACCTTGCCATAAAAAGCCTTGTTATAGTGTGGGGCTGATTTTCGAGCTGGGTCCGTGCCCACAGTCCCTCCCAGCAGTGTACTGTTGCTGGATTTCTGGCCAGCCGTATTTGTTACTATGGCAGCTCTGTTTGTTTTTGAGCGAGTTGTTCTCACTTTCTATCACAGTGTGTACTATATGTTCCTTTTCTCTGTCCCTCTCACTCCTTCTCTTCCCTGTGCATTTGTTGATTAGAATATTGATGTTGTCGTTTGCTTCCTTGCAACGATTTTTCACTGTTTTTCTTTTGCTTTCCGGTTTCTTTCTGGGGTTTATTTTTTCCCCCTCACCTTCAATCTCTTTCTCTTTTTCTCTCTCTCTGTTTATTTTCTCCAGTGTGACCAGGTCCAGGTCATCCCCATCCCCAGTGTATGTATTATTATCTTTCATTTTTCTTCATCTCACTCCATCACAGTAACGTCCTCCCTCTGCTCGCTGCGCTTCATCATTCTAGCTGCATGTGGATGTTGACACAGAGGTGATTTTTCGTCGCTCTCAGATGAAATTTTTGCACCGTTTTATGTTTTCAAGGCTTGGCTGCTTTGCTCTGCTTACCGACAGAAGAAAAAAAAAAATTTAGCTGTTAACCTGGTCATTACTCCACTCCAACGTAGTGAATATATCTGTGACAAATGTGCTTATCATCATATTTGGCTTTGTCCACCTCTCCTGTGCTTCTCCTGCCGCTGTAACTGAACATGAGATTGATTTTTATTAGATAAAATTGATTAAATCTTACTCTAAACTCCTGTACCACTTCAGTGTGAATCAACAAATGGATGGCTCGCCTTTAAAAGACTTGATTAGATCAGATATGTGTCTGTACTGAGAGAGATTAGACTGTGATCAATGGTCAGTGAACTGCTGTTAGTCCATTAGAAGGGGGCTTGATTTCAATGATTTGAAAACATCCATGCTTTAATGCTGAAACTGCAGTTCATTTAGCTATTTTGGAATCGAAGCAGTGCCTGTGGTTTACTGTAATTTAGGATATTCACACTCACAGCATCTTACATCACAGCCAAGCTTTAAACTACACTATCCAGCAGACACCTCCCTTCAACGGCAGGAAGTGCATGTGGCGACGAGGTCTGCTCTCTGTATTCCCGGCTGGGTCCGGGCGAAGTCTCCGAGAGGCGACTTAAATAACCTGAACTGACCTGGAAAGGTTACGTCTGTCTTTTACTGAAGGCTGAGCTGTTAAAGCAACATCAGAAAGTGAGCAGAAAAAAACATGATATTTACATATGAGATACAGTGCAGAGTAGAGTCACAACACCTTGTGAAAGAAACCAGTACGTGAACACACACAAGTATCACACATGCATAAAAAATGTACAAATAATCAATTGAGGAAATCGAGCATTTACAAGCAGCTGACGGAGTTTGCTCAGTATTTATTAATGAATAAAACTCTACTAATAAACATAATATATGTAATTATAAGTAATAATATAATTCATTATATGAGTTTATTATAAATAGAAAAAATTAGTGTTACCGCCAGTATGAGCACCCATTTCACTGCATATAAGTACCCTTTGATCATACTAAAGTCCTATTATTGTGCCCTTACAATCCCAAAATCCAAAAGATATTAAAAATATATTAAAATGTAATTTTTTCCCTTCAGATGTAACACAAAATATCTCATATTGTTTGATAATTTTTCATTTAAACTCCAAAGAAAGTTATAAAACACAAACTGGAATTGATGTGTACTTCACACTTGTAATTACAGTCCTTAAATAGTATACATCTGGTAGTCATTTGAGCTGCTAACACAAGCTCAATTCTTCCATTTTATACTCTAGGTAGCACATGTATTATAAGGAATTTCATATTTTAATTAATTTGAAACAGGGTGTTGGTTCATATAGTGTTTAGTGACACACTGGAATCTCTGTTGTCACTTTAACTTCCAACAGACTTCATTGCCTGATTGCTGGATTTGTCTGTTTCACAGTGATAAAGTGAGATTACTTCCTGTCAGTGAGCATGTTGCGCTGTGGTTGACCAGTTTGAGAGAGCGCCCCCTGGCTGTGGTTTCAGGTGAAGGGCTTTTTTTTTTTTTTTTTTTTTATAAAGTGCAGCTGCTTGGTGAAAATGTCAAGGTCCCAGTCAGTCAGTCAGTCAGTCTTTCTTTGCTCAACCTGCATGTGTAAATCACATTCATCATGCCCTGACAGGATGTCATTCAGTGTCCTTGCTCCCAGGGAATTCTTCCTGCGATACATCAGCATGCGGTCTTGCGATAAGACATGATAGATACAGTCAGCCTGCACAAACACACGCGGAAAATGGCTGGCATACTGAGCAGAGCATTATAGTGTGTTTTTGTGTAAGACTGACAGAGTCCTTGTGCCTCACCTCTTTATAGATACAGTTCGTGTATGTGTGTGTTTGCATGTGTGTGTGTGTGTGCACGTGTGTGTGAGTGTGTGCCCCCTATGGCCGCACCATCTGCCCCGTGCCTGTCTGTAACTCCAGGCCTGCTTTGCAGAGGACACGAGTGTTTCTCCTTTACCCCTTTGACCCTGAAGGCAGCACAGTCACAGAGCTCAGTCGACATGAGGTAATACAGAAAATATCAGCAGGGACTCATACAGTAAAACCGTAAAACCACAACAAGACCAAGTCAAGTCAAGTCAGTTTTATTTGTGTAGCCCAATATCACAAATGTACCCCTAGTACATAGTAGTTTACACTATTCTTTTCTTAAAAAAAAAACCAAAAAAAACAACACAGTGACCAGTGGGCAGTAAAGTGGCATATTTACAATAATTAAAATAATAAAAAAAGGAAAAAATGAGGAGTGCAAAGGAGGCAAAGTCCATAAATTTGATATCCAATTAAACAAAACAAGATAAATTGTATTGCTAACCGTCCATATTGCACATGAAACCAAATTGTACTGATTGTCAGTCTTATGGAGGTATGGACAAAGAAGAGCTTGAGAAGGTTGATTTTGCAAATAATCATGAGGTTGATCAGTAATGACAAAAAAAAAAGAAGTAGTTGCAGCCCCACCTGATAATAAAATACATGATAATTTTGCCACAGTACCTCACTGTAGGTGCCTGTATTGAATATTCAAGTTAAGAGTGGATGATTTGGTCCCTGAAAAGTAGATTAGTCGTGCAAACACAGATGCCAGAGAATACAGAGTTCCCATACATGAAGAATTGAGCTCCGTGCTCAAATCAGTTTGATTATTTTGATGTACAAATCTTTATTAGTATCTTAATAATGATTTTAACAATCTCACCCAGCCCTATTTCAGCTTTTCAGACTAGAAAAGAGCACATTTAAGCTACATTTAAACAACTAAAGTCCCAGTAAGTATCATATTAGAGCAGTGTATTGATATCAGCTCCACAGAAGCTAAGAGAGAGAGAGAGAGAGAGAGAGAGAGAGAGAGTGTGTGTGTGTGTGTGTGTGTGTGTGTGTGTGTGTGTGTGTGTGTGTGTGTGTGTGTGTGTGTGTGTGGCAGTGCGGTGGCAGTCCACTCCCTTTAATGAAAGCTTATATATAGTACATAATATTGTAAAGTGTGTGTATTGTCTTTGCAGCCTCCAGCCAAGTTCCTCCTGCCAGAGGTCAGTATAGAAGATTACGGCAAGAACTGTGTGGTCATTGACCTGGACGAAACCCTCGTACACAGCTCCTTCAAGGTATTTCACCACACTACCTCTTCATCCCACACACACACACACACGAACACACAAGAACACATGTAAGTACACAGACACTTATGTTATGTGCTTCTTTTCATCATTTCACTCGTGTCATGCTGTTATTCCGCAGCCCTCTGAGGGATAATAGGATTATACAGAAATAATTCCTAAAGATGCCATTCTTTGCAGTGAATATAGGGGTGATGGTATGGTGACTATTAGTATGAGGTCCCACTGAGTTCTGTCAGCATCACTGAAGTACACATCATCACAGGAAAATATATCCGGGAGCGTTATTATGCCTTTTATTTATACACCAGTTGCAACCAGAGAAGGAGGCTTTAACTATTACTATAACAAGGTGTTGCCATAGCAACCAATATATCTTCACCACGCATCATGGGATTCAATCTTTGTCCAGTCAAGTTGTTTGGCAGGAAGTACCTGCAGTATTGTCCTGTTAAAACAATGAATCTCCTAAATCTAAGCTATCAAAGAGCTAAAAAAAACAGCTTTAGTCCATTTAAGAGGTGTTATTCCTGCATAATAAAACAAAAGGATTTATTACATATTTCACTGATTTCATAGTAGAAGAAATACCATATTTTTGAGGTTTAAGTTGTTTACTCTGCTGTGCGTTTTTCGTAGAATTTTTTTACAACAGGGTGTTTTTTTTTTAATGACCACAATGACGGAAAAGACGAGAGTATAATCTATCAGGACATATATTACATGTGTATATTCATGTAACTTTTCAAAATGCTAGCACTTTGTGAATGTTCTACATAGGATTACTGTCCCGCAGGTGGAACAGTTTGAGCAGTATGAGATATTATAAGGAGTATTTAAGGATTTTGTTTGACTAAATTCTCAAGCATTTAATCCCAAGGTTTAAAATTTAAAAAATGTTTGAGATCTGTGGTTTTCACTGGACAGTGATGTAGTATAGTCATTTACTGTTGCTGTAGCAGATTGTTTTTATGCCCCACTTGCTTTATTTGATAGTGTATAGTACAGTGGAGGTACTTGAAGGTCAAAGAGAGAGTATGACGGAACAAAGGTTGTGATTGTGATTCAAACTCAGGTATGGTACATTGTAGTGGAGATGCAATCTACTACTATACTACTGTAATCCTTGCTGTGTTGTCTCAACAAGCCTGGCAGATACAAGAGACTATAGATCGTGTTGGATATGGCTGCTGATTTTCAATATTTTTCTTAATGTCAACAAATGTACTTATGTTATTTGAGAAATTGTCCAAAATGTCCAATGTTGTGGTTGCTGTGATTAGTATTAGAGTCATTTCTAAACAAACTACCGTGACCATAATCTTTGTGATGAACGAACATGTCACCCAGTGCGACAGTGTGACAATGTGTTTTTAATAGTTTTTAATAGAACAACAACAGAGGAATATGAAATGTCAGGCTTTGGATACACATACAATAATTGTAAGTAGGATCAGTTCATTGTTGGTTTGGTTCTGCACATGAGATTTGTTGACAATAAGAAAAATATACAAAATAGCCATATCCTTATAGTAAGTAATATAAACTGTCAAAGATAAATGTAAATACTGTCAAAAATAACTAAAAGGCCGAATGAACGGACATTTTCCACTCCTTCAGAAATCTGACTTTGCAGTTTTTACTCAGCAGTGAAGGGAAACTATTTGTTGATTGAAATAACTAAAGAGAAAACACTTCAAATGAATTCCTCATTTGCTGTGGAAAGGCAAAGGGAGAGAAAAATGTACACACACTGTACCGGACCCACCCATTACAGTCACATGCCAGCAGTACGGGGCCACACACACGTACATGCTCACCCACACACAAGGGTGTGTCCAATACAGTGTACTGTTGCCCTGAGTGACTGCGGGATGAATTTCGCAGAAGTCTTGGATCTGTTCTGTTAGTCTGAAGGGTTTTTATTTTTTTCTCCCCTGACAAAACAAGTCAGAAACTCACACAGGAGCTTCATACTTCCTTTTGATGAAACTCAGTCATACAATGGATATTCAGTCCGTCAAAATTAATTTAGCTCAGAAATCATTTGGCGGTATGAAATGGATTCAGGCAATGCAATAAATTAAAATCAGTTGGGAGAGGAAGAGAGCGAGACAGAGAGTGACACACACACGCAGCATTTTCAGTTCCGTTCAGAGGCCTGCAGGATTTCCTGCGTATTATTTTCTCTAGAAATGAACAAGGTCAGTGGAGGTAACTTTGGATCAAAATCTTAAATACTTTAATCCACTAACATACAAATTAACATTAGAATTGGACAATTAGTGCAGAAAAAAAAGCAATCGCAACCGACTGGGGACATCTAACGTAGTGCACAGATGGACATAGACAAAAAAAGTAACGTTACATAACACATCACATACTGCATGCTTTATCCTGTATGTTATGGATGAGAAGATAATTCCTGGGCCTGCTCTGGGATTAGATGCAGTGAGTGTTGGATGCTGAAAAGTGCCTAGAAGGATATACTGTACTGTATATAATGAAATTAGTAAAGTTTATTTGTATAGCACTTTTTAAAACTAACATTGCAATGTGCTTTAGAGAAAATATAACACTGAAATCAGAACAAAAATCAAATGTATGAGGACAGAGACGTCAACATGTGGTCTTTATGCAAACAGTGAAAAAAATTCTATGATGTATAGTGTTTAAAGTTTGACTTTTTAGGAAATGTGCTTATTATCTTTCTTATCTAGAGTTAATTAGAGGGAGATACCCCTCATGTCTTTAGGGTTAGGGTTTAATACACAACCCCCCCGAAAAACCCCAACATGTTATTTAAACACTTTCATTGTTAATTTAAAGTGTTAAACAGCCTACCAGCACCTCTAAACCATATAAATTATACGGTTTAGAGATGCTGGTAGGCTGTTTTTGTTAGCTTTGGACAGGCAAGCTAGTGGTTTCCCCATTTCCAGTCTTTGTGGAAAGCTAACCGGCTGCTGCAGGTGGCTTAATATTTACCGTACACACATGAGAAAGGTATCAGTCATCTCATCTAACTCTCTGCAAGAAAGCAAATGAACTTATTTTACTGAAAGTTTAACTATTCCTTTAGAACAAAATGACGCTGTCAATAAAAAGAATATATGTACATGAATAAAAACAACTAAGAATTATATTTATTATATAAGTCCAATCAATTTAAATGTTTTAAGAAGAGATTTAAAAGAAGGTGAGAATGAGCTCATAAGGTAGATCCTTTCTGATATGTGTGTATAAATGTACTGTAATGATGTGTTTTTGGGAGGTAGGTTTAGACAATAACACCAAATAGTGAAGTGTAACAGTTTGTACAGTATGTGGAGGAAACACTGGATCAGCAGGTGAAGAAGTTCCCAAAGCTGGTTCAACAGCAATCCATAAAACAAACACTCCTTCATCTCACGCGTTTACTTCATCGCTCTCACTGTTTCGACATCCATTTCTCTTACACATACAAGTACATTCTCCTCCCTCATTCCTCCATTTCCATATCTCTCTCCGTCTTGGATCGGGGCCCGTTACAGAGCAGTGCGATGAGCAGCTGTTGTGCGCTCAGTCTTCAGATGATGGAGTGATTCAGCAGAAGAGCAAAAAGACAGAGGCCAAGTCTGTCCCTGCATCTTCTCCTCCATCTGCGTCTCTCTCCTCTTTCTCTTTCTCTTTCTCTATGTGAAAGTACGACCGACGCCGCCTGCCTGTTTGTTCTTTCCTCTGCCTGTTAGGATCATTATTGGCTCTGTTTTTAGACGAACGAGGCTACATGTCTTTATGTTCTCTGGTGTAAACATTAACCAGTGCAGAATATTACGAAACTGATCTATAGAAGCAGCCACATGTGACTCGTGAGCGATCTGCAGGCTTTGATTGTGTGGATTTACTCACTCTTGCATCACGTAGAGAAAATCCAATATTTCTGGTACTGCTTCACTGTCGCCACTGTAATGGTCAAATTAGACTAATTATACAGGTGTCATGTGAAAAGTCGAACTGATGTGTTTAATATTCCTACAGCAAACACCCCCTCTGCTGGCTAGCATTGAACTGTACCTTCTAACTGTGGTTTTATGCTGGAAGGCAACTGAATTTGCACATACAGTACAATCATTGGGGATGTGGCAGGTTTATATTCAAGGGCAGCTGAATAAAAAATGTCAAATGTCCGGAGGATATCGGTAAATTAAAAATTAATTATAAAATCATCCAAAAAGTCCAAAGTCATCTTAAAAATAATTGTGCATATTCACTTGTGTTCATTAAATATTGGCGGATGAATTACAGTCAATTCAAGCTCATAAAATGATACTTTTAAGTAATTCTCTGTTCATGTCTGTCTGCACAATAAATTATCCAAACAGGTGACAGCGAGCTCTTACAGAAAAGCTCCCTTTGTGCTTCTCAAAACCATTCTCAAAACAAAGAGAAACATTTTTTTCCCCTGTCACTCTGTCACCTATTTTTCTTTCTCTCCCTTTTCAAAAAATGACACTGCCGTGCCTCCCACCTAATCCTTTCATCCTCGTCTTTTACACCCTCCACTTGTCTTCCGCCCACACCCCTCCAGCGTCTATCTTCCTCTGCCTTCTGCACCCTCTCCTTTCCCCTTCTTGCTTTAAAAAAAAAAAAAATGACACAAGTCACGTTGAGAAAACAACGTCCGCGTTCCCCCGTCTGTCATCTTGTTCATCTTCCAGGTTTCTCCCCGGAGTCCCTCCTCTAGTTTTTATTTAACACTGAGATACTGAGCGCTGGAGCAGAGGGAACTACATTAAGCTTAAAGCCTCCCTGGTTTGCCCGGGGCACCTTAGAGGAGATTTTTTTTCCCTTTTTTAAACAAATCTGTGCATGTGATTTGGCAGTTGCCTCCTCAGATTGTGCTGTTTTGAGCAAAAAATAACACAAGTTTTAACGTCTTTGTTTGTGTTTTTGTCTACAGCCAATTAGCAATGCAGACTTCATCGTTCCAGTGGAGATTGATGGGACTGTTCATCAGGTACTGTTATATGAAATACCTGAAGTGGGCTTGATTTATAAGGGCTCTCTTTAGTATATATCATTCTCTAATACCTCACAGCTACGTCAAAGTGCGGACTGCTCCTACACTCCTCCCTCTCTGTTTTCATTCTCTGTGACTTTGGAGTCCTTGCTCGCTGTAAAGACAGATGAGCTGTGACGTGACTGTGTCACCGGGTAAACAACTTTCACAAGGCGTGTTGGAAGATGCTGCTGAGAGCTCTGAGGAGATGCTTCACTGAGTGGAGATGTGCTAGCGAGAGATAGAATTGACTACAAATAGAAAGAAACAGAGGCTGTACTCACACAACTGCATGGTGCCCTTTTGTTCCTGCTATGCATTTATGTTGAAGTTTGCATCCTCTTTGAAGCAGCCACACTGTAGCTGTAACCTGGTTCAAGTAATCCAGGATAGGCTTTCTGTGTCTGCCTTGGCCTATGCTTGATTACTTGCACTTGGGGGCAGCAACTATTCCACGGACTGAAGAGGACGGAGATGGAATATAAGAATATAATATATGCTGTTGTGTATTGATTTAAATTTTGATACTACTGCTGATATGATAGCTGAGTTTTGTCTCCAATACCAAAATGATACTTGATACTGTTGATGCCTTACTTTTTTTTCTTCAAATCCATTTTTTAGTTTTACAAAAGAAGCCAAAGTTCTCAAAACACTAGGAGCCATAAAAGGACCTCTGAAGGGACTGTTTAAAATGTGCATAATTTTGGCTTACAAGAACTTAATAAAACAGTCTGAATTTGGCTACTTTTTTGCCGAATGTTTCAGATAATGAGTGTCAGTCTGTAAAAAAGTGTCAGAACATTTAACAGCGTGTGTCGTCGTTTCAGGTGTACGTGCTGAAGAGGCCCCATGTGGACGAGTTCCTCCAGAAGATGGGGGAGCTCTTTGAATGTGTCCTCTTCACAGCAAGCTTAGCTAAGGTTGGTTCCCGGGTTATAACACTAAGATGACATTCAAAGCTTTGCCACAGTATTAACTGATGTGTTTGTTTTTTTCAGTATGCTGATCCTGTGGCAGACCTGCTGGACCAGTGGGGGGTGTTTCGTGCCCGGCTCTTCAGGGAATCCTGTGTTTTCCACAGAGGAAACTACGTCAAAGACCTCAGCCGGCTGGGCCGAGAGCTCAGTAAAGTCATCATCATAGACAACTCACCTGCCTCCTACATCTTCCACCCGGAGAATGCAGTAAGTCATTCCTCTTATTGATGTCGTTTTTGTCTATGACATGATGGTCCTAAATAGATGAGGCGAGGCTGGATGTTGCATTTAGGGACCTGACATTAATTAGTTGAGGAATAACTGAGGAATCATAGCGCTTCAGTTCACATTTGTGTTGAAAATTAAAATCTGGGGAGTTTCTATTGGTCTTGTCAGGGTCTGGGAATTGACAATATGTCCAGAATCCCAGAATCACATGACCCCTAAAATGGAAAATTTCTTTTTAAATCTGCCAGTGAATAAATACATAAATTGGAGCCACAAGGAGATTTTATACAGGATGATGTGGTTTTGGATCCCCAAACTCATGGCCAAAAACTGGGTCAAAATACACTCGTAGTACAGAAATAAGTTAGTTATAAACTTTATCATGATGATAAATTATTACATCAGTGAGACACTGTCACAGTTTTAATCTGCAGTGTTGTTTTAGAAACAGCGTTGAGCCAGAGGCAGTGTTCCCACTTTTATGTGTCTGTGGAGAAGTTAACTCAGTGGAGCTGCCACTCTACATGCTTTGATGCATTTTCTCCATTAATTATTTACAGAAAACTTATACAACCTCCTCACCTATACTGCAATACATAAGCACCGACTGTCATCTGCAGTTTACCCCCGATCAGATCAATTAAATCTCTCTCTGATCTCTTCTTTCCCTCTGCACAGGTCCCGGTGCAGTCCTGGTTTGACGACATGACGGACACGGAGCTGCTTGACCTGATTCCTCTGTTTGAGGGCCTCAGTAAGGAGGAGGACGTTTACAGTCTGTTACAGAGCCTGAGGAACAGGTAGCAGACGGCGGCTCCAGCTGGCCCTTCCTGCCTCAGCCCCCAACTGCACAGAGGCCTCACCTCGCTGCCACGGCCCTGCAGCACGGCTCCCGTCCTCCGGCCGACTCTGGGGGTCCCAACGCGGCTCCCAATCGGGGAACTTCAGGCAAATGATCTGGTCATTATCTGATCTAGAGAGAATAACCATCTCTGGACTCTTGGACTCTTTGTACAGGACTCCTACTGACAAAAGATTATATTACTGTATGTACATACTATATGTTTCTAAAAGCAAGACATACATAAAGTAATTTTTCTATCAGAGAGAGGAGGTTTTACTATTCTATCAAGTAATATTTTAGTTACCAAAAATAATCAAACACACAGAACGAAGATTTTTTTGTTGTTTTTTTTTCCGAGAATGGGTGACCTTTTGTTTGTTGTGTTGAGCTGTGCTATGCAGGCTGTTGTTTCTCGTCTGACCTTTCGTTCAAACAACTGTGATTTATCTTCTCTTACAGAATGAAGTGCCTTCATTACTGTGCTGATTTTGTTGTGTCAGGTATGGGGTGCACATTTTTATGCTGCATATTTTACTCAGATCTCCAAAAGCATATAAACTAAATCTTAAAAATTGAAGTGGAAATTGATAATTGTGATTTGATTTGAAGAAAACAGAAGAGAATAATTCCTAAAAAAAAAAAAAAAAAAGTGATCCAACTAGCCTGTTAGACCTGAATGATTCTTTGCGTTTGAGTTTAGTAACATTGAATTGTTAAATTTACCAAAGATTTGTACAATTCAATGTGATTTGATCCTTGACAGTGACTGTAAATCGATGATCCTTCAAGACATTGAAACCCCACTTTATTATTGAAAAGAGATGAAACCTTTGTGATGACATCACCGTCCACCAATAAATGTTAAACGTTTGAGGAAAATATAATGATTAGCTTAGATTATATGAAATTCTATTTATTGGGGGAAAAGGGTGTTGGGTGCATTGTAAAGAATGCTGTTGAAATCGTACTGTACAACATTATTAAAGTTGCAGGTTTGCACACTGTCAGTTTTGTTGAATGACTTTCTGCTGAAGCTGAAATATCTCTGGACTGTTGGACTGGACAATGTCACATTCAGCATTGGGAAACTGTGATTGACATTTTTCACTATTTTCTGACATTTTATAAACCAAACATAATTAATATTAATTAATATTAATTAATTAATTGAGAAAATAATTGACAGATATATCAATAATAAGACTGTTAATAAGAATTAGATTTTGGAATGTTTTAGTTTGCATTTTGTATCTCAAGGGGAATTTTATCTTAAATTTTCAGGTTCACAATTTTTCAAGTCTGTCTTAAAACAACAGTCAGGTGCCCAAATGAACACTGAAGTATGTTTTTCTTGCTGTCATCATTCCTCCTGTTCATACTGACCATTAGATCCTTTCATAATGTACTTGCAAGATAAGTGATGGGGGCCAAAGTCCACAGTCCTCTTCCTGTGCAAAAATGTATTTACAAGTTTATCTGAAGCTAATATGAAGCTTCAGCCATCCAAATTATTCAAACCAAGTAGATATCTTTCAACGTTACAGTCTTTTTATCCAAAGTCCATCTTTTTGTTACTATACTTCCACCACAGCTCAACAGGGAAACACAAAGAGGGAATTCTATGCAAAAAAGATTGTAAATGGCATATATCCACACGATATGACTAAGGATACTTAAGTGAGGAAAACCTCTTTCAGTGTTCATACGGACACCTGACTGTTGTTTTAATATGGACTTGAAAAAATTGTGAACCTGTCCTTTAAGTTTGAGGTTCAAAGCATTCTTGACCTCGGAGTTGAGAAAACAATCTCACACTAAAGTCCATTTAGTAGCTGCTTCGTCAGGTGATCGAGTTTGAACAGCTGTCATGTCATTTTAGATGTTCATATTTCATAGTGTTTCTGAGCACTTTGTCTTAAAACAACACAATCTACAATTAAATGACACCTACTGGACATGATCATGTGATATATAATAATAATAATAATAAACTTACACTCAACAATTAAATAAGATAAACAGTTGAAATAAAGAAACAGAACAGATAAAACTTATTACAGCTGAAAAAGCTTAGGGGTGATTGAAAGCTCCAGAACAGCTACTAAATGGACCCCGTGGTGAGATTGTTTTCTACACTGGTTTAAGTTTTTTAACATTTCTCATTTCTATTTTCTTCTGGTCTTTCATGTTATTGAAGTTATGAATTGTTTCAGAGAGAAGACAGATTGTTGAACTGCAGTGTCAGTAATCACAGTTTGGAAAAAAAAATGGCAACACAAGAGTAATGTCAATGTCAGATTTCATTCAGCAGGTTAATAAAACAACAACTTTATCTGAAACTCAGTCAACAAATGCTGAGAGGCAGCTGTAAGTACATCGAGACTTACAAACTTTCTATTCAAGGCCATTTTAAACATGAATTGAACATTAAAACTTAAGGGGGACGCTGCTGAGCTTCTCTTCAAACTCTGAAGCTCGATTGTCTGCAGGGTTTACTGGTCTGCAGGTGCATTAATTTTATGGATATAAAATGGTTAATGTACAACCAAGAGGAGCTCAGCTTCATGTGATATGTTGATGTGAACTTTTAGCTTCCGCTTACGTAGCGGCCACTTTAACTGCAGTGCTGGATTAGGCATTACAGGGCCTATTGTTCAAGCCTGAAGACTTCTTGTGGGTTTTTTCTCTTAATTTTCCACTTGTGCCTCCGATATGCGTGTACTGAAGTTCACCACATCACTGAAATGATCATATTTTCATGATGGAGTCCAGGATTGAATCTAAAAATGAAAAGCCATGGCCAAAGGTAAGAAAAATGTTCAATCTGTCACTGGAAGCTGTTGGTTTATAAGAAAACCAGGTTAGTTATGTAACAATCTGTTCTTCAGACTTACTGGCAGGGACTGAACTATATAAGACGAAGACAAGTGTAATAGATTTATCCCTGAACAGAGAACATCAGCAGGGATTCATGCAATGCGCAACAGAGGAAGTTTACAGATTTTTAACACAGTTTGTAAGTGTTTATGGGTGCAAGCAGAAGCGAAGGGGAATACTAGAGTCTTGATTGAACAACTGTTAAAGCACACAGCAGTCAACATTTGCGAGATCTGTCAGTGACTTGAAACTTAAGGTTGTCATTAGCTTTAAAAGCAACTAACCCACAATTTATTTCTCTTGTATCACTTCATACAAGTCAGTTTTGGACTAATGATTAACATCCAAGCTGCAAAAAAAAAGGCTTTCCATATTTCTAATACTTCAGAAAGTGTGCAAATCACTTTGGATACAGCGTGTTAATACATTTCCACGTTTAGGAAACAAGTGTAAACACAAGCTGCCAATTCCTTCTCCGTTGGGAGATCAAAGCCCAGAGCTGTAAACCTTCAATAATGTCAAGCGTTCCTCCTTGAGTGTCTGTGTGAGTGGGCACAGAATGAGAGATTTAGCCACAGAAAGCCTCTGATTCCTTTCCAATACCACTCGGAGCTCCTTGAGTTCAATTCTCCCATCTGCTAGTTGTAACAGTTGTGAAATGAATAATTGGTGTCAAGTGGCCCCTGTAATGCCCGCTGTGCTGGTGAGGGGCTCAGTCGAACATAAACACAACTCTGGCTGGCTACTTCACGTACAATCACGACCTCGAGTGAGGCTCAAATCCATCTCAATCTGGCAATTGTAGATGATTTTCCAAAGTATCTTTCGACTTTGTGATGTATTTGCACTTCTGGCTCCGTCCTTTTCTGGGAAAATAAAATTTTAACTTCATTCACCTTAAAATCATGCCAGAACCTCCAGATTGTTTTTTTTTTTGGAGGGGAAACATATGAGAGGAGGCGTGTGTGTACTGTCAGTGGGATTGTAAATATCAAGACAGGAAATTGCAGGTGTGTTCAAACCTGGGAGTGGAGATAAACACACCCAGCCCTCTCTGACACACACACTCCAGCTTCCACAGAGGAGGAAACGCTCGCAATACTTCATTACATAAAGACATCATCTCACTAATCTACCTTCACATTTTGTAGGAGACAGACAGGCCTTCATTCCGCCAGACGCAACAAAAGGTAAATTTTATACTGTTATTTTCATGACGTATCAGACTGAATTATTTTCAGTTTGTGCCACAAACTGTCTATTTATTTGTTTTACCTGAATCACTGAAACTTGTAAAGAACATCTTTAGCATCATAAGTGTTAAAAAATAGTTTTTAAAACAGGTTTTATATACAGTTTGGAAGCATTTCTTATTATCTGGAAGGATGTATCTACAGCATTAACAAAACTCATTGTACACGCTGAGTCAATGGTCACCGCAGGTTAATTGAAGTGGAACCAGTCTTTCCTGCCGCATTAATGGAAGCAACGCTGGCCTTCAATTTATCTTTTCAGAAACTATTTGCACATTTTTTTTTGACCAGGATCAGATTGCAGAGTGTACGCTGGTTCTTTTTCCATTCACAACAGGGAGTTTCAACCACAGTGAATGTCTTCAACTGCTGGTAACCAAGCAACACCTTTTAAGTGGTCAATTAAATCAAATTCATTCATTTAAGTAAAGGAGTGGAGAGATATCCTCCTCTCCATCCAGATTTTACAGTTTTTTGTGGGAAACTGAACAAGATAATAAACTTTTATCACAAATAAATCAGCTGAAAATCTGATCCTGCATGTTAAATTTAGAATAGGGCCACACATAAAGACACTTGATAGTTGGTCATATTTGTTCTGTCACACACTGTCCAGTATTATACTGTATGTGTACTGAGTAATATTGCTATGTTACTGTTTCATATGTTGACTAGACATGCCTGCAGGGTGTGTCCCCTTATTTTACCAATATAACTGGTCAACAGTTCTTTCATCTTCAAAAAAAAATGTTACAGTAACATTTTGGAAGTTTGTGAGGTAATTACTGTACCATTTAAATGTTTATTTGATTTATTTGTAATAGTAAACATAATATGTTACTTAACCAGAGATAAGTTTCACCTGCAATGACGAAACAGAATTTAACAATCAGGACACGTAACACAATATTACTCATAATACAGAAGATTATCAGAACAGTACATCACATTAACAGAGTTTCTGAATTGGGCTGCTTTTCAATTTGGTTTCATGATAGAACTGCAGCTCTTTATATATTATATAAAACGTAAGAAATTGTAAAAATCATTGCTGGATGACTCAATCTTTGTCTCTCATTCCTCCCATAAAACAGCAGCCAAATTAAGTAGGATTTTGAAATGTTGGCCCCAGCCCTATCATTTTATTTCAATCTCAACCCCTTCCTTTGTTTGCTCTTCATCTGATAACATAAATACCAGAGTCCTTGATAATCTTAATTAAGGGTGTGTTTAACTTCCTGGTGGTGACCTGATCTGTCTCACTTTACCTCACACCACCCAGTCCATCAATCACTGTCCAGTGATATTTTATCCCTCTAGCTGGAGCAAATATTGGAGTCTGAGGCAGCACACAGTATATGAGGCCTGGTTATTTCTCTGGAGAGTAACTGCAACAACAGTTCCTCCAGCTATTTGACAACCGCATCATGCATGCATGCATTTGCATTCATGTTATGTTACAAGCAGTATAACATCCCGACAAGCCCGTTTCCTCACAGCCTGTCACTATTAAGCCTATATTCTTGGCTCAGCTGGTGATACACTGTATTTGCTTATCAGTGCTGTTGTTTCCGATATCTGAGTCAAGAGGCTGTGAGCACCGCTGATTGCAGAACTTGTATGTTGCTATGGCGGCAAGCTGACACTCATTAAGGGGATTAGAGGTGTCTCGCTGTCAGAGATGCAATCTTTTGAAATGGTTCACTTGTTGTTTTACAGCCATCTGTTTCCAGTGAAACGATATGGAACTTGAGGAGGTCTCAGAAATGCAATAGTTTCTGTTTGAGTACTTTAGAGAGGTTGTTATTAAATATGTGTTTTATAATGAGCTATTTAAGATTCAAACACATATCTAATCATGTGTGGCCATAAAGTTCTGTGGAAGAAATATTCAAATCATTTACCCAAAGCACTTGAGTAAATGTACTTAGTCATGTTCCACCAATGACCAAAAGTTCTTATAGTCAGTCATAGACATCACTAAGTATTCCTCTAATTTTCTGTGCTTTGCTCACCCTCCTTGATTATTTTTCACTTGGATGTTTGAGCTTCACGGTGCAGAATGATGTATGTGCAGAGTTTGACCCTAGAAGGCTGATTTCACATTTATCTGCTGAAGGAGGAAAGTTTCACTGTGCTCACTGAAAATCTGATTTTAAGGCATGTATCTACAGTACAAACATGATTTGTGACATCACAACTAGTTAGGAAGCCAGTCGTGGTCCAGCATACAACTTACACAAGTGTGATGAAATTTGCCTCCGGTGAGCGCACAAACACTGAGAATAAATTTTACATTGAAGTCATTGAAGAGACTTTGTGTCCAGCATATTCATAGATTTTTTTAATGAGGGAAAAGGCGTAGATGTCATTTTAAGGATTTTAACAAGGTAACTGATTTTTGTGTGTGTGTGTGTGTGTGTGTGTGTGTATCAGAAACAAATTATTATTCAAAGCTACTTCAAAGAGTATTTTTTCTTAAAACATGTCTGGAGGGGATTTTTAAATATCTCAAAGCCTGAGATAAAACAGTGTTCAATGCATGTTCGAAACAATAGCAAATCTCATTGTTTTCTGCTTTATATGTTTGTTTCAGTTCACCAGAATGATGAACGATGACAATAAAGACGCATTTAGAAATGTCAGCCAGAAGCCAGGCCTGCAGATATGGACCATCAATGTGAGTCAGCCTTAAATAAACATCATGCAATCCACGCTATTGTGTATTTAGGCATTTTATTTGCTCTACTTCAAGTAGGGTGTGGCATGCTCAAATCGTATTATTTGTGGAGGATTTCATAGGATTTCAATTTCAATTGTTGTTGTTCTCCTACTCAGAACATGCAGATGGTGCCTGTTCCAGCCCAAGGCTTTGGTAACTTCTTTGAGGGAGACTGTTACATTGTTCTTCATGTGAGTACAACACAGGCTGATTTCCCAAGAGGCTTCACTGGCTCAACATAAATGCAGGCATGTGATTTATGCATGCCTGTATGATGTTTGCAAGCGTGTATCTGCATCTGAGTGCTGTTTCTGCTTCTCTGTTTTTTTTTAATGCGTACCACCAGATAAGTCAGAACAAGGGCTCAGGACAGACAGCTGACATCCACTACTGGATAGGAAACACATCTTCTCAGGATGAGCAAGGCGCAGCAGCCATCTACGTCACCCAGCTGGACGAGTACCTGGGCGGTAGGCCGGTCCAGCACAGGGAGGTGCAGGGAAATGAGTCGCCCCGATTCAGGAGCTACTTTAAAAATGGCCTGATGTGAGTCAAAGAACAGGGCTTGTATGTGAAGTAAAACAGGGTGGTGACCAAATAAAGAAGGGTTGTCACACAGATTATGTTGTAATGAGACATGAGACATGGTTTACCCCACTAATCCGTCTGTATGAAATCATTATGGCACAAATTACTCTTGTTTTGTTGAGGCTTAGCAAAGAAAAACACTATTTTCCTCTCACTCTGGTTATTAACCTTCAAGTTTTCATTGTGTTAGGTAACCCTGAGGTCTAAATCAACAACACAAGAAATGTTCTTAGGTGCTATTCTGTCTCCGGCCTGCTTGTTTTATTACATTTGAACTTTGATCCTGTAATGTACACCTAACGCCAGCCTCTGTCCACAGCTACAAAAAGGGTGGAGTGGCCTCAGGTTTCCACCACGTTGACACCAATGCCTACAATGTCTTGCGATTGCTGCATGTCAAAGGGAGGAAACATGTCACAGCGTCAGAGGTATGCAGAGTAGAATATGTGGGGCTATGACAGGGATTCACGCTGTCTGCTCTGTGTCTCCCACCGGAGCTATCACAGACTTCACACAGCCACACTACAAGGGGAGCTGGCACTCCCTCTTAAACAAATTATGGCACGCTTGTTGTCATAGCTGTCAAAGTGGGTGATAATTGCCGAAGGGGTGCTATAACTGTGTGGTCTTTAATTGATATTTTCATATGTTAACAGTAGCTGTTTATCTCAGAACATTTTTTAATGATTTTATGACAGCATTTACTGTTCATTTGAAAAATAGTCAATCATTTCCATCTGGCGTGTTAAAGTTTTTCGTGTATATGTGTGCAGGTGGAGGTGTCATGGAACAGCTTTAACAATGGCGATATATTCCTGCTGGATATGGGGAAAGCCATAGTGCAGTGGAACGGAGCCCATAGCAACAGGAGAGAGAAGCTCAAGGTAATCTTCCACTCTGAATGCTTCAAAAAGAACATTTAAAGTAGAAATAATGAAGGTTATCATTATACAGAATGGCTGCTTTTACATTCTTATAATATTGTTATATTACTTGTTATATTATAGCTTCAAACCTTACATTGTAAGGTTTGAAGCTGATCGTAGTGGAACAAATTGCAAAAACTTAACATACTATTGAGTATGATATTACAACAGTGCAGAAGTATTGGTATCAAATTATACATGAAGTACCAAAAGTAAAAGTAGTCATTATACAGAATGGTCCATTTCAGAATAATATATATTATTTTATTGAATTCTAATTATTCATGCATTAATGTGTAGGCATCATTAATGTCACAGCTGGTAAAGGTGTGACTAATTTTAAAAATACCTCAGAATGTCTAGTTTATTATATTTAGTATTAATAATCTGAATCTGCAAAGTAACAAAGTAACAGTAGCTGTGAAATAAATGTAGTTGAGTGAAAAGTATAATATTTGTCTTCAAATTATAGTGGAGTAGAAAAAGTAGCATAAAATGTAAATAGTCAAGTACAAGCACCTCAAAATTGTACTTAAGTACAGTACTTGATTAAATGTACTCAGTAAGATTCCACCACTGGATATGAGATAAATGTACTGTAAAGTACACAGTTACTGTGGAGTAAAAGCTACAGTATTGTCCTCCATTGTTTAAGTAGTATTATATGGAAAAATACCACAAAACTGTACCTGAGTACAGTACTTGAGTGAATGTATTTAGTTTCTTTACATCACCGCAAAGAGTCACATGTATCCAAGTGGACATATAAAATCTTAATTTTATGTGAAAAGACACAATTTACAATTGAATTTTACCACATAGGAATGGGAAATTTTGCATTACTATAAAAGCTGTAATATTCTAATCTAATGTGTTCTTCTAATCTGTAACCTAACGCAATAGCAATTCATTCAAAATGAAACCAGGGAAAGTAAAAAGCAATCATGTACACACATAGTCATTGAAAAGTAAGAACAGCAAAATTTTTGCTCTACATATTACACTTATAATGCAAAGCATAAAACAGAGAAGGGGAAGGAAGTTGGAGGGAGGATTTCCGAGGCACCACAGACGGCTGAGTATATCATCCAATCCATCCATATTTATATAATCTCTCAGTCTTAGTAATGAAGTCAGTCTTTCCGTCTTGTGGAAGTCTAATGATCTCAAAGCAATCATCTGTTGTAAGTTTATCAGTCTGTAAAATGTAATTGTTTTAAAATGTGTCTGTTTTCTCCTCTCCTCTCCTTTTCCAGGCAGTCTTGTTGGCTCAGGACATCCGGGACAGAGAGAGAGCTGGTCGTGCTCAGATCGGTGTTGTGGAGGGAGGAGATGAGAAAGACTCACCAGAGCTGATGAAAATCATGACGGCGGTGCTCGGCCAGAGACATGGGCCGCTGAAGGAGGCCGTTCCCGATGACAAACCCGACCATGTGCAGAACACCACTGTCCGGCTCTACCAGTAAGAACACTTTATTGATCCATTGCTTACATCCACAACATGCTGGGGATTTGTCTGGCCATTCATAATATGATATATTGTTTTTTTTCTTGTGTTTCTCCTCAGTGTTTTTGAAAACAGCGGGAATCTAGTGGTTCAAGAGGTGGCTACGCAGCCTCTAACGCAAGACCTGCTTCACTCCTCTGTAAATAGCTTTTATCCTTTAAACATGTTCCATAGACACTGTTTTATAGAACATGGGTTGTATCTCTTTTTTAAATTTTTCTGTATTATCTCTTTTTCTCTCATCTCTTTGTCAGGACTGTTATATTGCAGACCAGGGAGGTTCTAGTGTGATGGTGTGGAAAGGCAAACAGGCCTCCAAGGAAGAGCGGAAAGAAGCTCTGAACAGGGCAGTGGTGAGTATACTGGATGAAGAAAGGCAGTACAGACCAGTCCTTACTCTACATAAGGCAGCTAAATCTCAGTTTCCTGAAAAGACTTCCACATTTAGAACTTCACAAAATATTCTCTTTTGCCAGGGTCACCAAGCTAAATAGTAATAATTAATCAAAGTTATGAAAGATGCTCTTTGTCCACTTATCTTCTCTACCAGGGCTATATCAAAGCCAAGAATTACCCCTCCAGTACCAGAGTGGAGGTGATGGCCGAGGGTGGTGAGTCGGCGATGTTCAAACACTTGTTCAAGTCCTGGAGAGATAGAGGCCAAACGCAGGGTCTGGGTACCACCTACAGCGTGGGAAAGATAGGTAACCTCTGCGTAACACTTACCTGAGTCAGATAACATATTTAAATTAACTTTAAATTAACTTCTCTGACAGCTGTGTATTCAAATAAGTAATTTTCATATGATCATCGTCCCTCCAGCAAAGGTAGACCAAGTGAAGTTTGATGTGATGGAGCTTCACGCTCGCCCTGAACTGGCAGCACAGCAGCGAATGGTGGACGACGCCTCTGGAGATGTTAAGGTGCGGTGTTAAATGCAGCATTATATAGACTATGTCAAAATTAAAGATAAACATACAAGGCAGACTTTTTAACCTTACTATCAACACTCATTTCCAAATGAAAGCAAAAACATTAAAAATATTTTAAATTTGTGTCGATCATGTCTGTGTCAGGTGTGGCGCGTTGAGAACTTGGAGCTGGCTGAAGTAAATCCAAGTACATATGGACAGTTCTATGGAGGAGATTGCTATTTGGTGCTGTACAGCTATCAAAGAGCAAACCAGCAGCAATACATACTCTACATGTGGCAGGTCAGTATCATCACAAATTAATCATTTTTCAGCTTTTTAAAATATAATTTTGATTGAAAGCCATCTCTCTCTGTTTCTGGATACACTAAAAACGAAGAGCTGTTTTGTCTTACTTACACCAGGGCCGTCATGCCACTAAAGATGAGGTCACAGCATGTGCCTACCAGGCTGTCAATGTTGATAACCAGTACAATGGAGCCCCGGTCATGGTCAGAGTGGTCATGGGAAAGGAGCCTCGCCATTTCATGGCCATTTTCAAAGGCAAACTTGTCATCTTTGAGGTGTGATTTTTCTCACTGAAAATTAATTTATGTTTACCCAAAAAAATCTATGTTTTATTGCTACAATAGTATAAGAAAATGTTATTATTTCTCAAGGGGTAAGTTGTCCTTCAAGAAGCCATAAAGATATTAATCCTACTTGGTGACAATATTACTAAAACTGCACTCATCAAAGCAACAATTTAATGAAAGTTGCAAGAACTGGATGTTGTTGATTTGCATGTGTGTGCATTTTATGTATACCTGTGTGTGTGTGTGTGTTTCCCTACAGGGTGGCACAGGACGACCCGGTGTGGTCAACCCTGAAAGCGATGCCAGGCTCTTCCAGGTGAGAGGGACCAGTGAGCTGAACACCAAGGCCATTGAAGTGATAGCGAGGGCGTCATCTCTCAACACCAACGATGTTTTCGTGCTGAAGACTGATAATATAGGCTACCTGTGGTATGGAAAGGTACGCATTTTGTTATGGGACAGTATAACAGGCTGACCTGAACTCCCTTATACGATTAAAAATGTGCATTTATGTTTGTGTGTTCGCACTGTCACACAAATCCATGTTCGTTTGATGTCTGCTTCCAGGGCTGCAGCGGGGATGAGAGGGAGATGGGGAGAGCCATGTCTGATGTGCTTTCCAGACAGGACAAGCAGGTGGTGATGGAGAACCAGGAGCCAACTGAATTCTGGGTAGCTCTGGGAGGAAAGGCTCCCTATGCCAGTGACAAGAGGTAAACACAGACAGCTGCAACATCACTCCTTTGAATTGGGCTTTTATGCTTTTTATGCCTTATTTTGACGACCTAGAAATCTCAGGAGAAACTTGATTTCATGCGTAACAACACATCCGCTTTGTAGGATCTCTCACTCAGTAACACTTCAGCAGCCAGATGCTAAACTGGCATTCTCCCTGTTCATTTTCCCTCCCTGCTATTGGCCATGTGGCATGAAAGCAAAAATATAACCATTAACAATAACCCACAAACAAGGATTTGTTTTCAGAATGCGTCCAAAAGGCTCATTAATCATACTTTGAAACATTAATAAGCTTACATTTAAATCTGCATGGATTATTTTTACATCAAGGTCACAGGAATATGCCCAATGTCATCTGAAGCTAATGAAATAAAGCATGCACGCACACACACACACACACACACACACACACACACACACACACACACACAGATCAGATTATACATTTGTAATGACGGTCAGCTCTGTGTTGTTTCAGACTGCAGAGAGAGGAGCCTCCTCACAGTCCCCGGCTGTTTGAATGCTCCAATCAGACGGGTCAGTTTCGGATGACAGAGGTGGATGACTTCGCCCAGAGTGACCTGGACGAGGAGGATGTGATGCTGCTGGACACCTGGGAGGAGGTGAGAGGTCAAGGGGCCTCAACCATCCTCTGCTAGGGCCTTGGAATTGGGAATTGAAATTTATGAAATAAAACAGCAAAAAAAATATGTAAAGAAATTAACAAGGGCCACATTTTCTGAAGACAATTTAAGTGTGCTCGCTCATGTTGAAAATTGCAGCTGCACTGTAAAGAGGTTGACATTTTGGAAAATAAGCTTCTATTCTTGCTGAGAGTTAGCCTTAAGTTAGTAAGGAAGTAATAAAACTTTATATTCACAGCACCTTTCAAAACCAGAGTTACAAGGTTCTTCATAAAATGCAGTACCATGAAATATAGCTGCAATTTCAGCATACATATTTCAGCATAGAGAAACAGAGATAAAGAGAACAAGACACACAGAAAATAGAATAAAAACAGGGATTTCAAGGAGTGGTCAAACATAGAGATATAAAAAAATGGTGAGAAGATTCATATCTGTCAGTTAAATATGAAGCTACAGTACAGCCAGGAGGCAGTTAGCTTAGCTTAGCATAATGAATGGAAACGGTGGGAAACAGCTTATTCTGGCGAACTCACCTGCAAACTTGTCATTTTTACACTTATGTTTTCATATCACCTAAAATGTTAAACAATTTCTTTAAAGCAGTTGTCTGTTGAAGATTAAGAGTTAAAAGCAGGTGAAATCAATTTAAATGTACAGTAAGTAAGTTTAAAGCCATGTAGGCAGAGAAATTGTCAGTTTGTATGGAAGTTTAAAGTAGTTAGCAGCGAGCAGTTAACTGTGAGCTGTATGACAGCACTTAAAAGTTGAAATGTCAGTCAACAAGTAAGCACTTAAACAGTTGAACTGTCAGCTGAGGAGTAGATGTTTATTCATTTTCTTAATTTGAAGTTCTTCAAATTAGTTCCTCTTGTTTTCTTTCTCAATATCACCTCAGATTTTCTTGTGGGTTGGAAACCTAGCCAACCAGCATGAGACCAAGGAGGCGTGGAACAGTGCCCAGGAATACCTGAGGACCCATCCAGCAGGCCGCGACCCCGACACACCCATCATCTTTGTCAAAGAGGGACACGAGCCTCCCACCTTCACCGGCTGGTTCCATGCATGGGATCCTCATAAGTGGAGTGTGAGTTTATAGGCTCTCTCTGATCTCACTGGGAGGCAGTGGAGTGCTTTCAATACAATAATGCAGCATGGTGAAAGCATTTCAAATCAATAGTCCATTACATCAGCATGTCCATCTTTGTGAGTCTAGTGACTATAGAACAGAGCCACACTGGTATGAATGAACACAATGTCACATGAATACTGTGAATAATCTTGAGAACAAATCATCTCATAAATTAGGAAGAATATACAGTCACATGTGGATGATTTCGTGGATTGTTTGAAGATGATGAAGACTCTGCATGCTCACTAATTTTCAATCCTGGCTGACTTGATCTTCTCAACAGGGAGGCAACTCCTATGAGGAGATGAAAAAAAAGCTGAGTGATGATGCATCTCTCTCACAGATCACTGTTGTAAGTGATTGACTAACACTAATCCTACTACTAATTGACTAAATGTACTAATATCACATTTTTAATAACTACTAATGTCTGTAATGTGTCACTAATCTGTGACTCTTTAACAAAATCTGCCAGAAATATGATTTCACAAGCTCATTTGTCATATCTGCAGGACCTGAACAACAGTAATCTGAATAAGAGCCCTGCTGGGATGGGTGGGGGTGGTTACAGGGCTCCAGGGGGCCCCAGGAGCTCCTCTCCAGGCTACAGGGTTTATGGAGGTGACCTGTCCCCCAGACCTTCTACTCCCAATAGCCCGTCTACCCAAAGGTCACAGCCTTCTGTGTCCATGACCTTTTCCCCTTCCTCTAGCCTTACTCCATCGTCCCCAGCTGGCAGAACTGTGTCCCCCTCTCCTGGAGGCTCTGAGATGTATCTGAACCCTGACATCCTCATCAACAAGTCTCCCAGTGATCTGCCCCAGGGAGTGGACCCAAGCCAAAGGGAGGTGGGTGCAACTTTATGGCTCTGGTGCAAATGGCACAAAAGCAACAATCTAATTATGTGATGGGTGTTATTAATCGTGTGAATGTTGCAAGGTTGGCTGTGAGTCAGTGGGAGGTGCTAAGTATGTTGTAATTAGGATTCATGTAATAACACAGAGCGTGCAGCAGAGGTCAGCCTAACCGTTGTCTGTCCTCCCCTGTTCTCTGATTGCAGGACTACTTGTCTGATGAGGACTTTGAGAACCTGCTTGGCACCACCCGCTCAGACTTCCAGCGCCTGCCAAAGTGGAGGCAGAATGACTTGAAGAAAAAAGCAGGACTTTTCTGAGAGAGATTAATTATGGGATTACATGGAAAGGTTGTCAAACCTGAGAAAGTTTTCTGTAAAGCAAACTGAGAGGCAGCATTTTAGCTGTTGTTGAGAATAACAGGGCTGGTAGAAGTCTTCATCATTTCATCTATATATTTTTTAAAATTTAATGACAATGTTTTCAACCAACAGCCAAGTTATAGTGATTAAACGTGCTAAACTATTAAAGCTTCTTTACACGATTGTGATAAAAATCATACATTTAATGGGCATGACTTACTTATTAATGGTTATGCTTTATGTTTGATCACTGATCAAGTTTTCTCTGCATAATATTGTCATTTGCCATGTGTAAATCATTATATTATGAATAAACACAAAAAGCCTTCCATCAGGAACTCTCCTGGTTTTATTTGAGAAATACTGCAAATGCAGAGAAGTGACATGACATACTGAAAGCACTGACAGTCATGAGTTTGTCACAGAAAAACTGTTGTAGTTAATTGGATGATGAAAATAATTGAGTGTGATTTAAACTATTAGAGTTTGTTTGACATTAAATGTTTGACAAAGTTAATTGAGTTAAATATGTTTAGAGCAAAGTCATGTACAGTGTATTGCTTGATATGTTCCTCATATCAATAGTCAAAAAAAAGGAAGTTATAAAATATTTTAAGTCTGAAAAAAAATGAAAATCACATTGACAAACATTATCTGCAGGACACTGCATTTATAATGAATGAACACATACACACAGACACATACATACTATACATGTGGCTCTCTCTCAATGGGCAAAACATATAGTTGCTACAGACTCCAGTGATAAACATAATTATGGTATGAGACAATTTTCAAAACAATCAACAATCAAGATTTGTTCTAGTCACAAGAAAAAGGATATAAAATTAAAAAGGAGTGCTTGTTGTGTTGCTTGACAAAAACAATGTTTCCATGAGCACGAACTGTATGATCCTGATGGAAAATATCTTAAAGCCTCAGGAAACCTATAAAATGCAAATACTTTTTAGAAATAACAGCCAATATATCTTAAGCTGAGACTTACACTTTACTCTTCCAATTATTCTCCCAAATACAACAAATACGGTATAATGCCTGTCTTTAAATATTTTCCTAGTCTGCTCATTCACCTCCTATTCATTCACATTTTCATTCATTCTGGCTTTGTTACTCTACAAGAGCTCTTACCAACCTGGCTGAGCAAAGGCTCATTTCTTAAAAAGCTGAAACAACAGAAACGTGTTACAGACAACTGTGAGTCAGCAGATATAGCTTGGCAGATGACCAAACGCTTTTCTCCGCGAAGAGGCGTCTGAAATATTTGATCAGAGTTATATTACTGAGCTTTAAAACTGGACAAATTCCTTTACAGTTTTAAAAAAAAATGCTGCTGCTGGCATGAAGGGTTTCTATACACAGCCAGCCTACTAGGCGTCCAGGAGCATGAGATGCACAAAGAGGCCAGCAGAGCAGATGACATCACCTCTCTTGGTGAGCAGCGGAACATGTCGATACCCTGGAAACAGGAAGTGAGATTCAGCTTTGTCATCAAAAAACCACTATACACATAATATAGCAACAGACAAAACACAAATACTGATTCATATGAGTTACGTAGAATTGACAGCAGTTCTGGAAAATTAAAAATAACTACACTGAACTTCACTTTTTTATCCTGAAATAAGACATCTGCTGTTTAATGCACTTTTCGCATTCTTGAGTTTAAGTAGCGCTTAATGCTGTTTAAGCTGGACATCCTTACCGTTCTGTACACTGGTGAGCGGTAGACAGTAATGCCCGATGTGATCATTCCCCGATGTTGTGTCGTAGTCCTCCACCACAAATTGCACCATGGCCAGCTCTGGGACATGGATTTCAAACTGGAAGTTCTGATTCCACATGGGGTTGAACCCTGCAGGGGTACAACTATCATTCAGATGGTGCAACTTGCTAATAATGTTCAAATTTTCTGTCAAAGCATGTGACATTTTCTCTAAAGGGTAAGTGATCATTCATGTAATAAAAAAAATCCCAATTAATGTATCTAAAAGGACACGTTTTTGTTCACCTTCACCATCAACAGAACTCCATTTACATTTCTCCATAATTATCTGTCTGTCTGTATGAATCTATGCATTTGTATCTATGTATATGTATGCTGTGCTCACCATTGTCTTCAATGTAGTGTGTCTCCATGCTGGCGATGTCTGCTGACACGCCGTGGATCTCCACTCTCACCAGAGGGTCCACAATGGATTTCAGTTTGTCCTTGTTGAGTTTCGGTAACTGTTGAGCTGAGATCACCTGTTGTATTGGGACACCAAAAGCACACAAACAATAATGTAACAATACAAATACCAAACAAAAACACAATTACATCTAAGCACTACTTATTTCCTATTTAATCACTACAGTCACTGATTTGATTTAACGTAGAGATGATGGTCTGCTTACATGGTACAGTAAAAAGATAAGTACATGGTAAATACAGAACTATTTCAAATCAAAATTCTAACACAAACAATTTAAAAAAAATCTCAGTTCCTGTTTCAGGATTAAGACCTCACCATGACATGAAAGATCTTCTTATTTAGCCACGGCCCTCTGGTAAGTTTGTTGGGATCAAACTGAGAGGACAGGCTTCTCTGGAATTCAGGTTTCAGGATGTAGCCACATACTCCATTTGGTAGAAACCGTCCCTGGTTTAGATGCATCTCCTTGGAGGGAGTCTGGAAGTTGAGCGCCACTGAAAAGCAAGGCAAAGAGAAGAGGGAGGTGAATTATTACCAAAAATTTAATTATTATCTGCATCTAATATTAGTGGTAATGAATGGCTGAATTTCTGAGTACAGTGATGGGAGCGTACCTATCTGGCAACCAACGTTCCACATGGGCACGGGGTTGTAGTTCGAGGAGTCAGTTCTGGTGCCGGCGGGGTAGATCCTACTGAGCTTGTCCATGTTGTGATGGATGAAGGCAGTGGCTATGAGAACACAGTTACAAAAGCAGATGCTTTACCATGCTTTTTATACTGTGCTCCAAGATATATTGATCAAGTGTGCTGCTGTCGTGTCATTAAATAATATATTTTTATCATCTCTTGCCAAAAAGAATGAGGTTACTGATTTCAGTTCTAGATCTAAGCTCAGCCTTAAAGTTAAAATGCAGACCTCATTTTAGATTAAAGCAAAACTGTGTTGTAGTTCTGGCGTTATGAGTACGGGCCACTTTCCAATTGAAGATAAGAGTCTGAAATCACAAGATAGACTATAGCTACACTGCCAACTTAGAGATTACGTTTTGTTTCCCACATTATAAGATATATTACGAGGTGAATGCTTCTTGTTGAGCACTGTTTAGCTTACGTAAATGGTTGGCGTAGATAATAAACACATTGATTGATTTATAAAAGTAAAATTGATAAGGCTTTTAGGAGCCAGCTGCCGTCACTATGAGTAACCTCGACGCACTCAGCTGAAAGTTGCCAGGTAACACGGTCACCGAAACAGGTGTTTTGGTTTAACCATTGATCGTGTTATGTGGTGACTTTCAGCAGAATGTGTTGTGGTTGTCGTGGTGACGGCAGCTGTTGAAAACACAAACAGAACATGTAGGTGTCCTCCTAAAAGTCTTAAATGTGGGTATGGGCCCACCCATAAAAACCAAATGCCCGGCCAGTTACTTTCCTGCTGCACCAGGACTGCTGTGCTGGTTTACCTGAGGTTTCAGCCAGGTTGAATGCTTTAGTCTCCTTGAAGGAAGACATCTCGTAGAAGGTCTGTTTGTCTTTGGCATGTTCAAAACCATTAAAGTGGACACTCTTGCAGTAGATAACAATGTCTGACAGCTCTTTGGCAAGCTTGATCTTCGAATTCTGAAAGGAGTTGGGAGAGGCTTGGTTTGCTTTTTGTATCTTAAATTAATCATTGTTTTTGTTATTTCTTCAGAAATATTACTAAGCACTTGACACACCTTTGTGGGTTTGGCTTTTTGTCCATTCTCTTTACAATCTGCAGCCTCATCCTCCTCAGACACAGTGTCTTCCTCCATGGTGCTGTTATTGTTGAAGGCAGCATCCAGTTTGTTCGAGCGTTTTCCCTTGATAAGGAACTTGCCCTTTAGCTCCTGTAAACAAACAGATCATTAAAGACATAATCTGACGCGCGATTTCTAAAGGCAATTATGTAGATTTTTATTTTGCAATGGCAAAAAGTATGTGGTGACAGCGAGTAACGCCTCTCAAACAGCCAATGTCAGAAAGGAAAGTGTTGTGTAATGCACAATTATAATTTCCTTTGAGGCAGACAGTGCCACAGGCATCCATCCCATGGTTGCTACATTTGAAGACACTGTAAGTGCTGGGGAATGTCACTGAAAGATGATTTGGCACGCTAATATTTTCTCACTTTGTGGGTCACACCCAGTATTGAGGACCTTTTTCAGTTCATCCATCTGGGGGTAACAAACGTCCTTACTTTCATGAGATATAGATAATGACCAAAGATTAAAGGAGGAAAGATATAAAGAAGATGTGGAAAATAGAGAAAGAAATGGATAGTTAAATCTTAATGGAAGAATGGTTAAAGAACAGTTCAGAGTGTAAACCGCATTACCTGATTGTACCAGAAAAGGAGTAAATTAATATCACGTTTAATGTCTTAAATGAAAACCAGCTGTGTGCATTCCTTACATGCCTGCTGGAGAAACGCTAAATACCAGCCCCTGTTCACACACAAATGAAATTCCAAATGCTGAAAACCTCTCTATAAAAACAAGGTGTTCTCTCAGACACTGCAGTCAGGTCTTGTCACAACTCATTAGTTAATCAACAACTGCTGTCCAAACTTTCAATAAACAAGCCAATAAAATACAAGACAAAAGAGCTTGCTTTGGTTTACGACATTATCAACACAGAGGGGAGCGGCAGCTTGAGATGGTAAAGTTTTGATTGCATCATAGTGGTTTATTTGAATTTTTACTTTAATCTCATCAGTTTCCTTTCCCAGACAAATCTAATAGTCCAGTTACAGTGAACAGGAAAGTGAAAAAAACTGGCAGAGTGGTTAATTAACTTAAGAGGAGGAAATTTTTAGGTGTGGTCTTCCTACAGTATTAGGGGTTTGTTTGAGAGGGTACTTGTAGCGAGGCTCCACACACTGTGAATCTTTATGGACTGTAATGCATTTCAGTAGGCTTAGGTAAAGAGCCGCACACCTCAGGTGAGGGGAGGTTGGTGGGCATGGTGCCCTCAAGAGGCTTTGTGACCAAAGCATCACCCAGGATGGAGATCAAGTGATGGGCCATGAGCTTCTGTTGGTCCACGCTGCAGTGATTCTCCAGGGACAGGATCACTGGGTAGTCAGATGTCTGGGAAACAGAAAAATGAAGCTCAGAACTTTTTTATAATCATGTAATCATGAGAACAGTGAGAACAGTGAAATCCTGTCCCACGGGTAATAGCTCACATACTTTGAAGGCGTAGTCTTTAATGGCTTTGATGACGTCTCTGAAGAGCACTTTGGATGTGAGCGTGTAGCCATGGTAAATAACAGGCTCTCCGTTTGCCCCATCCCAACAGTCAAGTTCCACACAACGACAACTCTTCATCAGCGCTCTGCAAGGAAAGAAAACCTTCATGACCACCTGCACTGCATGCCACAGAGATCACCTTTGAATTGTCCATCTTGGCTATTTTCCACCACAGAAACTTTTCCAGGAACCCTAATAGGGATGAAACTTGACTTGGATTTTTAGCAAACAAACCTTGTGCCAGTTTTGGTTTCTGGGCAATAATTCCTGCCCTTCCCTGCTTAAGAGGTAGTACTTTCTGAAGAAAATTAGCTACCAGTTGGCAGTGCTAAATGTCTCTGACTGGTCAAACATAAACCTTGAGACCGCTGAAAGTTCTCAACATCGTTCATTAAGACTGCAAGCAGGTAGTGGTTGTTGCTAGTATCAAAAGTGGAAATTAGATCTTTATTGTTTTATAATGTTATTGACGTTTTAAAAGGTTGTATAGCTTAGCTTAGCTTCCCGGCTAGTTAAAAATAAGAGTGTGATAAACAGAGAGAGAAGAGAAATTAGAGAGCCAGTGAGCAAGAGCAACTAGATCATTTTTTAATGTTGAGTATTAAAGAAAACATTCAGAAAGGTCACTACTTTGCAAAGAGGTGCCAAGCCTTTCTGGTACTTTCAATCTCCTTTCCAACAACCAAACATCACACAGTCATGCACAAATAAATGTCAAAGAACAACCCTAATTGTGTATTAATGTGTTGTGTGTGCTAAAATTGCATCTTAAATAAAGCAATTGTTCATTCATAATAATTTAGTTCCTGATTTAATTCCACAGTTTAGTTTCTGAGGCTATCTGGTCAAAAAGGAAGATATATCTTTGCAACACAAGGTAAAAAGCATAAAAATTCAAGATTGAATTTGCTAGAATGACGGGGTAAAGTTGCTCCTCTGTCCCTGATTAACCTGCTTGTTGTAAGAAGTCGTTACCGTATGTAGGCTTCCGTGCTGCTGGGTCCTCTGAGCTGGTCTTCCATCAGGTATGTGTTGTGAGAGGATGAGATGTAGTATTGGTTGAGAGGCTGGCTCATGTCCTGGTACACCTGCTTGTGGGCTGGGTTGAAGATGGAGCCCTCCTCCTGGTGGAGGTACATCAGGAAGCCGTCTTTGGTCATGTGCTTCTTTTGCTTTGCTGAAGTTATGGACGGACAAGATGAATATATGACATGAACTGTTTATGTACCTATTATATATGGATTTATGGCAAAAGTTCAGTCAGGAAGACTATCTTTGCAAGCATAAACCTGTAGTTTTATTTCTCATACCATCATGCCTTCACATCTCTCATGCATGCATCACTCATAATTTCTTTTGCTGTCATTATCCGAGGCTGTCAATTGAGCTGTCAGCTGTTCACATCAGCTGGTCACATATATCCAATAGCACAGAGACGCACCTCCAATGTCAGCCTATCATCGTGTGGCTGTCTTTTTAAATGTTTGTCTCCACCACCTCCCCATAACTGCCAGTCTTCGCAGATTCATCAGTGCATCACTTCATCAACCTCATCAGCATTATCAGTCTCAGTGTGATTCATCAGCCACCACCACCACCAGTGTCTGGACTCCATGGGAGGATTTATCTCACTGTCCCTCGATTACAAAATCTCCCTGTAGAGTCTAAGCGCCAAAGACTGTTGACAAGACTAATTATCAATACCATTTGTACAATAAACATTTATCTTTACTTCATTCACTTGTCTCTCCTGATTGAAGTAGTGTTGTAGAAAACCCAGAAAGACCAACAGTGTTTCCATACCTGTTGCATCAGGCTCGAATTTTTCGATCAGTTTGCGAGCATACTCCACGGACACCGGCTCTCTCTGCTCGGTCAGGAGGAAGCTCTGCAAGTCCTTGTCGCTCATTAGACCCTCTGTTTGAGCGTACTTCCCATAGATCACATCTATCTCCTGCCGTTGGGTCAGCATGTCATAGAAAAGCTTGATCTCCGAGCCTTCCAAAGTGCCTGATTTGGACGTGTCACATTTCTGTCACATGTGACATGATAATTATGAGAATCAATCAACCAGATGTACTAGATTTTAAGCTTGATGAACTATAAGAAGTGAATGAATTTTCTGAGAGGGACCTACCTTGAAAATTTCATCTGCGTAGGTGTCGTCCACCTCAATGTTGATCTGTCGCAGGAAGTGCTTCAGCTCCTTCAGGTTCATGCGGTTGTCCTCGTTCTTGTCTGCTTTCCGCATGCAGTTGAAGAGCCAGCTGGCATTTAGATGTAAGGATTCGGTTTCAACTCATTTTAGTTTTAGCTATAAAACTCAAGCAGTTTTTGCAACATCTTAAATCTGCACTAATAATGAACAAAATAACAAATCTATGAGTGCCAAGGACACATAGCAATGTCTCCTCTCAAGACTGCAACCAAAAAACATTTGAGGAACATACTTCTAAAAACCTTTCCCATTTAAATACTTTGTCAAGGATACTGCTCGTTCTTCTGCTGTCTGTTGAGGTTTTGCATGTTGTTGATAATCTTCTCCAGGCCGCCGACCCATTGTTTCGCTTCGTCCCTATTGGCTGCCATCAGGTCGAGATTCTTCCCAGGGTTCTTAAAGATGATGGAGAAGCACCGCTCTTCATCACTGGGGTCAGTGTGTTTCTGAAACCCCTCAGACTGACGGCCTTTGCGCACTGAGTCAATGTCATCAATGGAGACTGTTTGGAAAGAAGAATTGGTTTGTTGAAAATTCTGGCATTTGAAAGGTCACCCAAGAGTTTGTTTGTTAATGGATAGCGTTAGCAGATGTAAGCCCTCAAACACTTGAAGGCAAAAGAGAGAAGCCTAAACAAGTCTGAACAATGTTTGAGCTTGATGTGGAAATGCAAACATAGGATTTGGAATCAAGTCTCTGTCTTAAAAGTTTCACTTAGAACAGTCAAAAATGTCCAGAAAATGAGAGAAAAGCAGTCTCATACTAGTAGCCTTGACAGCAAATAATTTATAAAGCAGGAATTCTAAATTAAAGGTGCCTGCTAACTGCCTGCTCTGTTATAATAACTGTTTTAATAACAGCTCTAGTAGAAACATAGTTTTGAGTTTAATATTTGGACACAACCATGAAGTAGTTGGCAGTCACAGTTGTCCCTTGAAGCATAACTTCAGAAATCTTCCTTAGAGAAGACACTGCTGGCGGCAGACTTTTCGTCCCGATGGGCACACCACCACAGGACGCCAGAAACGGTTTTTATATCTTATCAACAGGAAGGGTTTTGTTTCTGTGTGGGAGGGCAGTTTGGTAGCCTTTAATCACAATGCAACAGATAAAAACATACGTTCATAACTGTTCAGCAACTGTCTACAAGCTCACGGAGTGTGTTGAAGATGGTATAAGTCTCCTTATATGGAAAGAAAGTAATCTTAAAGCAGCAATAACTGATGTTTTTTCTACTTGGGCGCAGTGGAAAACACCAACATGGACATAATATAACCTTATAAAGTTGTCATGGCAAATGAGTTGCCTTCACACCCAGCAGACATGAAGCAACATTAGCTTTCATTTGGAGTTGTGTTTTTGGAATGTAAGTCCAATAGTCCAACAACTCCTACAGAAAAATATCTGTGTGTTTAGTTGTGAAGTGCTCCACAGTGTCCAACAGATAGTTGCTAATTTGTCTGTATGCAGTTTGGTGTCTGGCAGGTAGTGTGCAGTGGGTTTATCACAGCTTCATCATTGAAAACTGCTGCCTGCTGCTGCTGGAAATAAGGTTGACAAGGGTGAGGGTGAACCAAAACAGTAAAATTGTGGGTCATAAAACCAAAACGACAAGCTAAAAGATGCTAAAACGCTCCTTAAAGCTGCGGGGAACTGCAGAGTTGGGTGATAATTTTCTGTGGGTTCGTCCCTATAAGTGACCCCAATCACATTACATGTAGTTATTTCATACATTGTTAACATAAAAATATTGCTAAGTGCAGCTTTAGAAGTATAAATAATTTATTTACTCCGACACAGATGAAAATTTTCTCTTCCAGATTCGTGATCACAATGACGATCTAAAAGAAAAGGGGTGAAAAATGGATTGTTTCCTAAAAAAAACCATTTTGAAAATCTGCTGTGTGGTGCAATATCAACTTTTAACAGAATTCCTTCTTGCTAAATATCGAGGATGCAGCTACTAAACACATTACATAATAACAGCAGCTTGATCCAGAATCTTGTTTACCACTGACTGTATTTCTGAAACTGAGAAACTGTGTCTGGATAGTTAGGCTTAAATAGCCCTTTGAGACTGGCTAAGAGATGCTCTCAGACATTTTGTTGTTGCGAGCTGAACTCTTGAATTCTTTGGCAAAACAAACACATTCCATGGAGATTTGACGATGGCAAAAGAGTCTGATACACTCTGGCCTCTTTTGAGCTCCTTGCCTCATACACTGACACACACGGGCAACACATGCACTCATAAAATAATATGATTGGCATTTCTAAGGATAAAAATATTTTGTTTTAACAAAAAGATATCATATACTGAAGGTCTCTGCACACACAGCCTGTTTTTACCCATACATTGGGGGCCATCTCTATTGTTGTGCAGCTTAATGTACGGAAGAACATGCACGACCATGCATGATGTAATCACACTAAATGGCAACAACCGCCCTTGTAACAAAACACGAAAGACTACAGGCTTAGCTAAGAGGCCATATGTTGTAGCTGGGTTATAATCACAATGTTTCTACCCTTTACCACCAGAGGTTACAGAGTCTAATGAAGAGCGAGCATTGTTCTTGAGAGAATCTGAGCCTATCTAGGGGCAGAATGAATCTAAAGGTCAGACTACTTGAAGAGAAAAACACAACAGTGGGGGGGCGGTGTGGTGAAACACACCCAAGGCTGGGTGGTGCACACTCAGCTGACTGCTGGATGAACAAAATACCTTGGAAGCGCTCAGCAGAAGAAGAGTGTCTGATTAATCTGTGCATGCACGTTATCCCCAGCAAAACAGACGACTGTAGAGGAGTTTAGGGTTGTGAATTTGGACCAGTTTCAGAGAATCCCATCTGGACAGATGAAGTCCACAATGCCCAAGTCATGTCATCCGTGTCAGGCCGGCATTGCTTGAATACCAGATGAAATTTCACACAAAGAGATTATTGTGCCGGCCCCGACAAAGTTCATGTTGCTGTTTCTAAAACTCTTTTCTTCAAAGGAGGACAGTGAAGAGAATAATTCCCCCTGAGGTGGTGGCTAATAAGCCATGTCAGTATGTGTTTGTGTGTGTGTGTGTGTGTGTGTGTGTGTGTGTGTGTGTGTGTGTGTGTGTGTGCAAACTTGACCTTCAGGTTAATCTTCAGTTTGGGGTTGACTACAGTAGTGTCTTAAGAAGTGAGTTGAGAAAATATTAACAAAATAAATTTTCAGGAATGACATGCAAAACTATAACCACCTACTTATCCTATCTGTTAGACGTGTTTGAATATGAGCCCATGAATGCTGTTTAGTCAAATATTAATTAATATTATTAATGTTTGACTAGATTTATTTGTAATTATCACTTCCTTCTCTGTGACAAACAGCTGACAGGCAGTAAAATGAGGGAAGTAGCTCATGAGACATATGTGTAAACTTTATAGTGGAATACAAAGCCTCTGATGTCTACCTCATATAACCCTGGCAGTGCATGTGTGTGTGTGTGTGTGTGAATGCTATCGAGGCAAATGACAATCACTGATTGTGTGAACGAGGGTGGGAACTTTAAACGCTGGATGCTTTTCAAAAAAGACGGAGCAATAAAACCAAGCTCACAGTCTGTTGGGACTGATGGGATGTCATCCAGAGATTTTCTGTCACTCATTTACAAAGTATGAAGGTGTGAAGGATGGGTATCAAAAATGAAGCACCAACCAAAATGTGTCCATACTAGAGCCGAAACAATTACTATTAATCAATCAGTCTACTGACAGAAAATAAAGTGGCCACTATTTTGATAGACAATTAATAGCTTAAGTCATTTTTAAGCAGAAATGCCAAAAATTTAAATTTTGATGGGTATTTTTTTAGTGTTCTGTCACCTGATAAACACAAAAATACTTAATTAATCAAGCTTAGTCTGTGTGTTTACTTTTTCTTTAATTCAATTTTTAATCGTCTCTATTCTTTTTTTATAAAGAGTTAAAACATGTTTATATTTCTAACACTAAGGTGCAGAAAAATGTATCGTTATCAGTACCAAATTTCAAAACGTACTAAAAATTCAATAAAAACATTAAAAAAGATATCGAGTCCTCCATTCACCTCCTGACATCGAGTCAGAACCAACAGTTTGTCTCAGTGGGCTTTATGAAACACTCTATTCTTAGATCCTTGATTTGTACAAGGAAACTCCATGAAAAAAATAGAAAAATGTGAGAAACTTCAGAAAGAGCAGCACAGGAGGAACCCTCTTACAGGATAGACAAACATGTGAAAGGTGTTGTGTATCTGTGTATCTTCTGTTGTGACAGAAGTAGCAGTAGTTGAATTACGATCTGGAGAAGCAGGCCAACAATATGTCATATGACTACCCGCTGATAATAATACTGTACCTTTATGCTTGATTTGACAAATGCAGCATCAGATGACTCTCATCCAAAAAGTGGTCAAAAACAATACGTGCTACCCTCCCACATGCTCTTATGTAAACGCACTTTAGAGCTGATTGGCAATTGTGGCTTGTTAAAGCCCACAGGAAAGCAATAAAACATGCAGCTTATTTCCGTAAACAAGGAAATGCCTGAAAACTAAAGTGTCCAGTTCTGCCCATCTGTAAGCACTTCTGCTTATGTTCAAAAAAAAAAAAAAAAAGCATTGCCTCATGACCGGGCACATGACCGTATTGCTCGATGTCATCTGTGTGTGTGTATGCTGAGTGTACATTGAGATGGAAAGTGTCAGTATGGGGAATATAAGGCGCACTGCTCTGTCTTTCAGTGTTTGTTCAAGGCTCTGGCTCGGGGCAGAGGTTATCAGGCCTGGTAGCTGCAGAGGACACACACACACATGCATTTGCACCCTGACAGTGGATCACTGCACCGGAAATCACAGGAAAATAATCTCTTTCACACACACATGGACAAACATACAGCCAGCATACACACTAGTATTTTCCAGTCTGGCCACACCACAGTATCAGTGTGAGTTGTTTCCATTTGACCAACACCTCTCACATATTCTCCACTACTAGAGGGATTTTAGGGGTGTGTTCGCGTGCGAGCTATTGTTGAGATCAGAAAGGAGAGTGGAAAAATGGAAGAAGAATGTACAGCTCATAAAACACTGGGATGAGCTACAGCCCAAGTGTAATAACTTACAGAAACTTGAACTCAGAAGGATTGTAAGCACCATCAAAACAGGTATGCCAACAAATGATTCATGTAGCAGAAGATGGCACTCACAAGTCTGATTTCTCTTGAATGCTTTGTGGGATTCCTGCCACAAGGTCTTGCAGTCTTCTTGCAGTTTGTAGAAGCGGTTTCTCTGCCAGGAGCTTGAGCGAACCTTGACCAGTTCCCCACCGACAAGCAGGAACTGTAGGTCTGCATCACCCTCCAAACCTGCGAGAGGGAATATGAAATTAAATATCTGTTTGCTTAAAAGTAAACACACAGACCAGCCAATGTCAATGTCAACTTTTGACGCCGTACGTTATTCAATGCTGTAGCGAACAATTCTTTTCATTATCAATGAATCTGACAAATATTTTCTCAATTGACTGATTATTTTTGCGGTACATCAAATGACAGAAAACTAAAAAAAAGAGTAAATCAGAGCAAAGTGAGCTATTAAATGTGACATATAGTTTCCAACACTACCAGCCTGTACTACTCAGCTAGTGTACAGTGTTAAATATGGAAGATTTCACAACGGATGAGCAGTGCAAGTGACTTATCATTAAGGTGATTATGACTTTCTGGGAAGGGTGTGATGAATGACTCATAATTCTTGTAAAACATTGTATGAAACCACAACAGGACAATGTTGGCAGGTCAATGTTTAGTTTATTTGTTTTACATCTCTGCAGATTAGATGCAGGGATTACTCAATGTATGGGCGGGGAAGAACTTTATTCACATAGCTTCTTGCATCACACAAACTTAAAATGGCCATTATATGTTCTATTAGAAAAAGGACAAATAAGTAATGTCCCTTCAGTAAGCAAAGGGCATCTGAGGATAACGACTTTCACTACAACTCATTTGGGACTGAGTCAGGGTCGTGGGCAGAGCCACAACATTACCGAAATTTTTTTCCAAGACTGTACCAGAGACTCACAGAGGCTGTTTATGAGCGTCTGGCCTCTCTGCAGGCAGCTCAAAACCGCCTCTGCTCAGGCAGGATTTCTGCCGGGGGTGCAACTCTCTCTACGTCATCTCCTTTTTTTTTGGGGGGGGGGGGGGGTGAAATCTAATTTACCGTGAAGAAAAGTTGCATATTTTTTGTCACTCACAAGCTTTATGTTGAGAAAAGAGAACGGCCACAAATAAGTTTCTGATTTTCCCAAATCATAATCGTGAGTCATACGGTTATGAATCACATAAGGGAGCTCTCTTCCTTTTTTTCAGTAGTATGTTTCAGATGCAAGGCTGGCTAAGATCCTGACCTTTACAGTATACCGACAACACCCCATAAGGCAAGCTAGGGCTAGAAGATGGCAAGAGTTAAGGTTGAATAACAGGGATTAATGCCTCTGAGGTATGAGCTAATGATAAGGTTCAGAGATGCATGTTTTGCTGTTCCAATAAGTTAATAACAGCAGTTGTGAGATGTATTTCACTTTATCTTTATTTAACTAGGAAGTCCTCTTGGGATACATTATCTGACTGGGCAAAAATACAGTGTAGACTAGATTACAGAGTCCCATAAAACATTTTTAACCCTCACATATATCACAATAGTGTGAGACCTCAGGGGTATAAAGGAGAGTGCCTGACTGTTTACAAACATTCCTAATGCATAAAATGCATTTTGGATGCAGCATTTTAATATCTGTTACTGTAAGAGGACAGTTTTTCTAAATTAACTTTGTCTTGTGAATTATTGCAGACAGGACCAGGGTGTGTACATGTACAACGAAAATGCAGTTTTGCCAAGTTCACCACAAACACAGCTGTTTGAAGCAGGAGGGGGAGAATCATTTTACAGAGGCAGGACAGGAAGTCTTCCAAGAATAGTTTTAATTGAGATTTGAAGTTTTAAAAATATACGATACACTTTTCAAATGCACAGGTGCTCCACAAGTCCAGTTTATGAATGCCACATGATAAAAGCTGACCAAAACAAACAAGCTGCTGCAATATGTTGAAAAGATGCCTGAATGGAAAGTTGAATTCTCATCACATTCTACTGTCTGAGCCAAGCTCAGTGGCTGCAGATGTGTATTATTCACTGAGGAGAGCTTTATAACACTTTGCAATTTCTTGCTCTGCTGTCCTCTCTTTCAAATTTCCTAATAAGTAAGGAAATCATGCAGATAAAATTTAAAATGTGAGATGGAAGGTGCAAAATTACTAAGAAATTGCACAGAGGTGCTCACCCTCTGTTTATTAAGCTCCTTTTGAGGTTTAAACGGTTTCCTGTACCTGTCGCTTCTTCAGAAAGACAAAGCAGACATATAATTTTGACCACAACATACCAGCCTATAAGCTGCAGCTGCTTGTGAAAGAAGAATTCATCGCTCCAGGCAACGAGGAAGCCTTCATAAAGCCTCTTTACTGCACGTTGTCAAAGCACTACATATGCTGACTCCCAGCAACAAGAAAAAGCAGATTATTCTAAAAGATTATGATTATGAAAAGATATAATCGGTGATTGCTGTCAAGATTGAAATCTCCCCACATCCAGGTAATGTAAACATTAGGTGTATACACATATGCACCTTTAGGGGGTTGGAGGGCACTCACCTAGGCGTTTTCCGTTCTCCTTTGCAACTTTTCTCACCTGCTCCTGGAAAACCTGTTCCTCGGATTTCGTCCTTTTCAGACGTTTGCGTAAGCAAGACATTGCGGACTAACTTTATTTTTTACAGTAAACACATATATATCCAGTCGGTATTTAATCTGTACTCGCTGTGGAAAAGAGGCAGGCACCACGTAGCCGCCCCCGACCTCCCTTCTCTCATGGGGCGGGCCTACAAACTCATGTATTGCTTGGTTATAGCCGCTATTCTCTGCAGCTGTGACCTACGCGAGGGTAATGCACTTTGTCTGGTATTTTATTCTCACTTTCAGTCTTAAAGGGTGACTGTTAAAATATTAAGTAGCAGACTTACATCTCTGCTCTGTTGCTGCTGCTCAGTCCAGAAATGATTTTCCAGTCGTTAAAAGAAAATAAATACATATATTGCATAACGACTTAAACTTACACTGAGCAAAGCAATGTTTTGCTCAGTTGACATGTCTATGACTAGGCCCTAAAGCATGCACAGTGCATTTTGCGTCCAAACATACTTATCAGACAAAATAGTGAAGTATTTATAAGATAAGAAGATAAGATAAGAAAGAAAGACATCTCCATGAACCAAAACAGTAAGTAAAAAATAAAGTAATATAAAATAGGAATAATAGATACAATAAAATAGATCTGTGTGTGTATATAGTGTATGTATAAGCCCAACAAGCTACATACACTCATACAGCATTTGGTTACATTATTTGGACATGTTTTTAAATACTAACAGAACTAATGAGCTGGGAAATATCGCCATCCAGTGGTATAAAAATACATGAAGTTAGTTAGTTAGTCTGATTGGCCTACTTGGAAAATAATTCATAAACTCATCAGAAAGATAACAGAGATAAACCCTGCAAAAAGTATATTATAGCATACAAATCTGTGTAAAATATGTGTAAATCACAGATAATCACCACACAGCACTTGTGGCTATGGTTGCATGTATTTCTTTCATGCATGCAGGTGTAATTTCTGCATGCATGGATCTCGGCAACAGAAACATGTCACCAAATAAAACCACTGCGCCTACAATGAATATCTAGACTACAAGCTTGCTATAAAGGACAACAAATAGCAACCAGGCAACACTGACAATTAGGTTCAGATAAATGTTGGGAAGTATTTATCTGACGCCCATCCTGCACTGAAACAACAAACATTTGTCGTGGTAAAGAGCACTGATGTTTTTCCAAGATAGTCTGCATGTCTCCTCTGTGGGGACACTTCCAGATGTTTTTATTTTGATTATTCAAGGAAGTAACCCGCCCTGTGCTTTGTCACAGCTTTAGTGATGATATTTGTGTGCAAAGTCTGTTGTTTACCTTCTTTTCTGTGAAACTGCAGCATATTGGCGAGTAAAATGTTCGGTTTGAGCGACACCTGTTCTGGTCATTGTTTGAAGCTTCCTCTATGTAACAGTAACTGTCAAGTTTGCATCATCCAAAACATCAGTGTGGTCAGAAAGGCTACCGATGGTCAGCTTGTTGTCTTGTGTGTTTTGTTTTATTCTAGTGGCATTTCCTGTCCTGCCAGTGGAGCTGCCCTGAGAGCGGAGCCGGAACCAGAAGCATCCCCACAGAAGAGGTCTGCAAACAGACTGTCTTGAAGATGAAAATACCATGTAAAGTGATTGACTCTGCAAATATAATGATACATACTGATTGAATAATTATAGGCTATCAATAGCAGTATTACCTAAATCTTGACTGTATTGATTTATTCTGTTCATGTAGCACATAGTGATTAACTCTGTCATATATTTATTGATTGATTCATAAACAAATTAGACTACAGCTCATTGATTCAACAAACACTCCTTATTGCTTGAAGCCTCTCCTCCCCTCTCACAGACACAAACAAATGCACTGTTCTCCATTTATCCACAATGTCTAAGTCACCATTCCTCTTTGCAGACAGACAAACTATTTAACTGTGATCAAGTGAATTTTATTTGAAAAGCTGACAGTTGATAGCCTATTTGATCACACTGATGTTTTTGGATGATGCAAATTTGCCAGTCACTGTTGTGTAGAGGAAGTTTCAAATAATGATCTCAACAGGTGTCGCTCAAAAGCATTTTACTCCCCAATATGCTGCAGTTTTACAAGAAAGACTTTGCACACAAATATCATCTAAAGCTGTGACAAAGCACAGAGCAGGTTACTTTGTTGGAACTTGAAAATAAAAACATGTCTGTATCTTTCTCTCGTTACAACAGGCATGCCACAGGGATCCATTCTGGGCCCTGTCCTGTTCACCATCTATATCAGTGAAAATTGTCTCTCACCTGCATTGTTGCCAAAATCATCTTTACGTAGACGATAGGCTACTATTTTGTACTGTATTGCTGATTCCGTTTAGTTAGCCATCAAGAAACTGCAACTCTCCTTTCATGCAATGCAACATTCTCTTAACTTAATACATCAAACAAAATTCATGGTTTTCTCGAGATCCAAAAGCATAGATTACTGTAATCTGCATATCTCTAATGTCAATGGTTCAAATATTGAAAGGGTTTCAGAATACAAGTATCCTGGCATCTGGCTAAACAACAAATTTACATTTAAGTACCAAATTGGGACTTGTTGACAAATTATGACAAAAGATTGCTTTTTTATACAGAAATAAATTTTATACAGCTTTCCTTTGATTTGTAAGAAGATGATCAATGAATCAACTTTCCTATCAGTTCTGGATTATGGGGATGTAATTTACAGACATGCTGCTGCCTCCACACCTTGGCCCTTAGATTAAGCTCACCACTCAGCCCTGAGGTTTATTACTGGTGATAACCACAGTACTCTCCACTCTATCCTCTATATGATAAGGTTGGTTGGTCTTCTCTGACTGAGAGACGCAATAATCATTGGTGTCTGTATGTCTATAAAGCCCTGGTTGGAAAATTACTATTATACATTACATCTACTGTATGTTGCAGAGACTGGTTGGTTCTTCAAGTACCTCATGCCAGGACTGATCTTGGAAGGACTACTTTGACTACTTTTAGTATTAGTGCTACCGACTCATGGAATCTCTTGCAATATGACCTAAATCTGAATACTCTCATACATCTTGGACACTTTAGAAATGTACTTAATAACCATCCACTACCTGCCTGTAACAGTTTTAACCGATTTTGTTTGTTGGTTTTGTATGTTAGTGTTTTCCATGGTAACTATGTTAACTGACTTTGTTGTTGAATCTGTATGTTTGTATTTTCCATGGTGTAATCTCGGCATCATTGTAAATGAGAGTCACCCTCATGGATTTCTCAGAGAATCTTAAATAAAAGTTGAATTGAATTGAATACAGGCTATGATGTGTCTATGTAAAGTAAATGTATGTTATAGGGTGAAACTGACCTCTGAGTATAGTCCCCACTCAATCACATGCCATAGATGGAAAACACTACACCAGCTGCAGTTTTTAGATACAACAGGTAAATAGGCAGTAAATCTTTGCATCTCCACTGACCAACTCACCGTGTTTCACAGCTGTGCCATTCTGCTCCATTCTGATCTCAGTCCAAATAAATCACCATGCGCAAGGCAAAAGTCCACTTTTCCTCCCAAGCAGTGCCAGCTATATGACAGCAATAATCACAACTGTAAAACAAGTCTGTTACTCCTATGTCTCAGGAAAGGAGAAAATCCAAACTGTGTCCCCCTCTGAGCCGACCCACACAGTGCGCAGTTAATGCCAGCCCATCAGGCTCTTATGCACCCTGAGTCCACACCCACTGCAACACCGGTCTGACAAGTACGCCACTGTGCTTGCTCTTATGACTTTCATTCAGCTCCCTGCCAGTGGAAACTACACCTTTGGATGGAATGCTACAAATTATAGATTAAAATAGATACTTGCATAAAGTTCACTGTAAATCTTTATAAGATAACATTGAAGGAGCCTTTATTACTGTATATAGTGTTATTGTGTGATTTTACAAGGCATTCTGCCACCTATAGAATGGGATTTGATTTGTTTAGGGTGTTGCCATAGTCTGGTACAGACCTTCCATTTATAGCCTGAGGTGTGTCTTGCCTCTCCCCCGTATCTTTTTACACCACACAGTTAATGTTTGGAGCCTCATCACTCCACATCACACCATGTTTACAGCCATCATTGTTGTAATACCTTAGGTCTTAACACTAACTACTGACAGTGAGTAAAGCCTTCATTCCTCGACAGAGAGTGCTTGGCTGAGTGTTGATTCAAGCACCAAAATATGTGCTAAAGCAACAATTCAAAGCTAAATAGATCAGGATAGATCAGGTGGTGATTATCATGCATGCCTAGCTCATCTGTTATGAGCAAAAAATCCACTTTTTGGCCAATTATTAAAGAGGTCTTGGTATGTTTTTTTATTGGTGTCACTATAATAGTAGTATACTTGGCAGGTAAATAGTGTTTGTGCAATGCATTGGACACAGGAGCTTCTGTTCTCGGTAAGAATGTAATATACAAGGACTGAGACAGATCCCTCTTTGTGCCTCTTTATTATCAGTGTCTGCCAGCCTGTTCTGTCCTATGAACTCTCGTGCTGGGGCAGGCCTTGTGAAAAAACAGCTCTGTCTGGCAAACCACGAGGAGCTACAAAGTGGGCTAACAATTGCCTCTTTGAGATTCCCACTTGAGCACCACATGAGCTGATCAGCAGTCGGAGAATTTGTTTTGGGTGTATTTGCAATCTTGGCCTCTTAAACAAGCTGACTGTTGTGGTTTTTTCTATATGGCATTATATGTGTTGTTCCATTTAGGTTGTTCTTAGCTGCTCTTTTTGTATATGGACAATGCTTTGAAAAGACTTTGCATGACTCAGTCTGATAAAAACACAAGACTCTTTAGTGCCTTCTGCATTTTACAAGTTTGCTGTCTAAGTAGTTTCATGTAAAAGGAATCACATGGGAAACAGATATGGCCACACCTCATATGTGAGTACAGTATGCGGGTGTGATTGTTATTAAACATGTTGCATCTGGTCTCATGAGGCATTCTGGTTCATATGTAGCAGTATAACAGACTGAGTATTTGAGCTGCAAGTAATCAGGTAAACATAGATAACCTCAGGTAAGGCAAACTCTTCATTTAGACTATTTTAGTGAATTGAAATGATGTTTTATCATTAACTTAAATATCTTGTTTTATTGACAAATTTCAGTTTGAATATTGTTGCATGGGGGAGATGTTTTGTGTGTGTATTTTTGATGACCTATATGTCTTATTTTCTGATAGAAAACTAAAACTATATTAGCTTAATCCCTCATAAGGTGCAACATACTCACGTTTGAAGTTAGCAGCTTATTTCACACTCAGATCTTGATTTATAGAATTAATAAGATTGATGATTTATTATTTTTTATGACTTATGAACATAAAGCTGAACATCTACAGCTAATGGAAGAATAGCTTAATTGCCACTGCAAAGGATGTCAGTGATCGATAGGTAAAATTACTTTGCTGACCTTATTGTCCTAAATTCACTCAGTACATTAGAGCCCACCCCTCCTCTTCCTTCAGTTCTGTCCCGTCTGAAACATTCATATCCTGGTACCATAAATGCGTTAGTTGATTATTTCAGCCATGTCTCAGAAATAGACAGAAAGTCCAGATTTGAGTTAGACAATAAATTAATTACCTTACAATACTTCTGATGTTTAAGTGTCCACCAAACAGTCTCCTCGGTTTCCCATAGTACTTTAACGTTTGACAGTTTGAAATGTTTTGGATATCCTCTGCTTCCTCACTGTAGGCTATTAACATAATATTAATAACGTTTTGTGAAAAAAAAAAAAAACGTCGCTGCACTACAGGACTGTACAGAAAAAGACAAATTTTGGAAAGTGAATTATCTTCACTAGGTAGAAGGGGACTGTAAACGCCTCTACAATACAAGAACAACTGCTCAACCATCAATACGGAGTGTCAAAATGTACAAAAAAGAAATGAGAATGATAAAACTTTGTTTGTTTATTGTTTTGGGGACACAAAATACAATTTAAAAGTGAAATATAGTGGGGTTTTGTTATTGTTATTATTATTATCTGTGATTCATTCCTGGTGAGCGACGGAGCAGGCATGTTGGGCTGTCGCTATGGCAACCACATGTACACCAACACGGCTGAAAAGCAGCGAGCACTTGAGGACTTCAGTAACATTTAACATTAAGCCACAGCTATAAGTCTATATTTTCTCAAAGCGGCCGTCTATAGCTAATTAAACATCAGCATTAGCGTTATCTGAATCAACCATGCAGGAGGAATCCGAGACAGGAGAAAAATCCCGGTTTGATCCGTCAGTGAACAGTCACAGACCCGCGTCAGGAAAGTCGCAGGTAAGATGCACACCTGATGGCCATTTATCGGCTGCTCAAGCAAAATGACTTTCATGATAAAGCTCCTCTCTCTTCCTTGTACACTAGGACATCTCTCATGTTTTAGCAAGCATTTTCAAGGACCTTTACACGAAAGACATCATTGGGAAGGACACTCTGTCCAACCTCACGAAGACAAAGAAGGGAAGAAGCAGCTATCATGACAGATATGTTGAAGAGCTTCAACAGGTAACACTTCAATTCAAAGCTGCATACTTGGAAAAACAATAACACAGAAATGTAAATTTTTATTAACATATGACTGTAGAAATTGTAATCATCTTTGTTATTATTTTTTTTTTCATTATATAGATTCATTCAGAATACAGCCAATGTATAAAAGAGGCAGACATGCTGGAAAGTCATATAATTCAGGCCAGAGCTCGGGCTGCAACCATAGAAAGCCAGGCCTATGAGAGGATGAAAGAGAAGATTGGAGATGTTCATGATCACCAGGGTCTCCTTACAGGTGAGATGCAAGTATTTTTATGAATTCATACAATATATTATACTGCTGTGAAGTGCTGTGCTGTTTCACTGAAGCACACAGTATGCTTGGTTGATGTCATTTATGAATATGAACTCTAACTACTGTTTCTTTTGTAATTTAGCTCTATTTTTTATGTCTTTTTTTTCAGTCGAATCCGCCTTTTCCTGCTGTGTAGATGGGGATCTGCTCAAAAAGAACGACCTGATTTCCCCCCAGGACTACTTACCTACACAAAAACCACGGGTGGAAGCACCAGCAGCAGGTACCCGATGGTCTTTGGGACTCATCGTAAAGTGCCAGTGTCTTTGTACTCACTATTTTACTTTTTCTTGACAGTAAGAACAAATCCTGCCAGACCTACCTTCACCTACACCATGCACGTGTCCAGGGAGCCTCAGGATGATGGTTATACTCTGATTCCCAGTCAAGAAAAGACCGTCTTAGAAATGCATGAGTCAGATCTCAGCCTGACTCTAGAATCCAGCTCATATACCCCAAAGAGGATGAAAACACCCAATGAGGTGAGGAGCCAGAAACTTATATCCTCTCAATTGGACAAAGTTATCAAGACTGATATTTAGGTCCTTTGTGTGCTACTACCACTGACACTAAAACAAATGTGCTATATCAGTGGTATTCATTTTTAATGGCAGTAGTTTGTTAGAGGTGGTATTTTTTTTTTATTAATAATGAACTTATTCAGTGTTTCTTCTAAATAGAATTTTTAATATTATAATTGATACAACAAAATATATAATATATATATTTTTAATTATATATATATAATTAATATATATATATCAATATATAAACAATCAAAACAAAGACTTATTGGAATAAACCAAAAAGGGAGCCAACAGAGACAAAACAGGACATAAAAACAACTATTTAGACATTCATCCAGGTTTTGAGAATTTTTGACATCTGGCAAGCCTGAGCTCCTATAAATACAGATTATAAATCATTGTTAATATCTGTCAATAATCTCCCCTGTGTTTCAGAAGCCGAACCAGACCAAACCCAGACCAAAGTGGAAGGATGAGCCAAGTGCAAAGGATCGGGCAGAGGGCTGGGAGAAACTTAAGAAGCTGAAAGAAAGGCACAGCTTCCTGCGCAATCCACGCTTCCTTCCTCCAAATGCACAGCAGGGTGGCACATCCCTCATCTGCTCCAGAGCCAAAGCGGCGAAGACAGAGCACGGGAGGAAAGGGAAGGAGGAGCAAAGGTGCAATGCCTGAAATGTGCTGAGCATGCAAGCCTTTTTTTCCATTATCCCACAGTGAATGCTCATCATTTTGTCATAGGGCAGACAATATAATAAAGGCAGGATATTGACATAGAGTATATCGACAATGTGCTATATTTGACAAAATACAATAGCCCTGGGTTACACAATACCTCTGTAATATTAACTGCAAACACAAATACCCTTTACCTCAGTACATGCAGCTGGACACCTTTTGTGCCGAAGTAGAAATGTGTAACTTAATCTGACTGGCATTATGTATTTCTCATGTGGTGCCTCGGCCATGTTGTGTTTCTGATCATATTATTTGTGGTTTAGTTAGCTTATTACAACCAAATCATCCAAAGCCTTTTAAATTGCCTTATTCACTATGTATTGTAGATAGAAACAGTTTGCCTACACATAGTCCGATACCTAATAAGCCAGAGCGGACTTTCCCACCACTTGTATTAAAACATCTCAGAGCATTTTGCTTTGTGACTGTTACATTACATTCTTAATTAAATCAGGCCTGGTTCAAATAATGTTTGCATACAGATTGTGGGGGTCAAGTCTCTCAAATACATTTTTGACACAGCTCTGATCCAGAGAAAAACACAGATAGAAGACCATCTGAATGTCAAACGAAGCACATCCTACAATGAGAGCAAAGTATACATTTACGACAGGCTGGCTCATACTGCCTGTGGGTACAAACAGTGCTGGTCGCAACTAACTGCTGGATGATGAACTATCTGGCTGCTGTTTTGTCGGCAAGATCTACCGGCACTGAATAATACTGATACGTAAATTGTGTAGGTGTGACAATTTTACAGCTGTAATTTGTTTCACTGTAGTCTTAGTCTTCAACATCCAAAGTTGTTCAATATATAAAGTAAATGTGTGTATGCAGGGATAGGCAATTTTTTTTGTCAGTTTTGTTTTTCTGTGTGAAGCATACAGTATTAGAGCAGCTCCAAGCAGAGGGCAAAAACTCCTTGGCAGATGAAGAAAGTGCAAAAATCATAAATGCTTGCTTTGTGGTTTTTCGTGTAGGACTCAATGCTGTCGCTGGTAGCTTTTTACCCAGCTCACCACTTCCTGTGTGACTATTTTTTACTGAGAGCACACAGAATACTCAGGTGTTGTGTTTGTACTCTTTCTCTCTGACAGCTCCAGTGATGATCCTGTCCCAGTCTTCTTAGCAAAACCTTCAGTAGTGTTCTTCACAGACTACAGCGTGGGACATGTGTATGAGGTAAGTTTCTGACACTGATATTTTACCTGCACTCTAATCATAGTCAGTGAAATGATAAGCAGTAAAACATCCTGTCCTGTCTTGTCTGGTCTTGTCTTAGACTACACTGGAGCTGCAAAATCTGACTTCCTCAAGCCGTCACGTCCGAGTCATCCCTCCTACCACCTCTTACTTCTCTATTGGCCTGGGTGAGCTCTTTCTTTGGCTCTGATTGGACTGTATATAGCCTTCTTATAGTAGATGCTTTGCACTGCACAGTGTGTCAGGTATCAGTGACTGTATCACAAAAGAATGCCAGAAAGTTTTGACAAATACAGTCATCTCTGGAATTCAATTGATGTTTTTTTTGGCAATCCAGTATGTGAACACCAGCACCACCTACTGTAACAAACATGTATGAAAAGATGAGTGGGATACAACTGGATATAGAGAGTTACACTAGCTCAATGTGAGACGGGGGGTTGTCATTTTGGTCTGTTTTGGCAGGGAGATTCCCCGGTGAGGGCGGTGTTGTTGCTCCAGGGATGAGTTGTAAGTACACAGTGCGCTTCGCTCCAGACTCTCTGGCGGAATACGAGGACTTCCTAGTGATAGAGACCCAGGCTGAGCGCTTGCTTGTGGTCCCCATCGAGGCCCGACGACCCCCTCCTGTACTCACCTGTGAGGCTCTGCCAACCTTGTCTTCCTTTTAAATAGCCTCTAAAAGAACACAACATTTTAATTGTAATCCTCTTTATGTCTTCTAATTAAGTAGGAAAAAAATGTATATGCTGTATATTGTTATGCCTTGTTCATATGACCTAATAATTGCAGTACCTAGAGTTCTGGACTGTGGTTATTGCCTGATTGGAGGAGTAAAGTTTGTTGAGTTCCTGTGCCAAAATGTTGGTCTCAGCGCTGGGACTTTCTGCATTATCCCAAAGAACCAGTGGCCAGCCTCCAACCTCAGGGTAAAAATCTATGTGACAAATTGCCCAAGATAAAAATACAGTTTTATCTCAGTGATTGGTAACTTTCAAATATATATTTTTTTTTTATTGTAACAAAGAAGGTAACCTTCATGTGCTTGACAAATGTTCCGTTTTTATTTTCTTTATATAGTCGGTGGTGAGGACTTACTTTTCTGAGCAGCCACCCTTTGCAGTCAGCCCGTCTCTCTTTGTGCTGCAGCCAGGAGAGGCCACTGTAGTGGAGGTGAGTCTGATATGGAGGTAAATTAAATTTACATTTGACACTAAAAGTGATAAGCAAATACAGTGCTTTTTCACATATTATTAGATTATTATAAAACCACACACAGTTTATATATACCTCTTAAAGCCTTCCTAATATACTTCCCAGTTTTTGAGACACAAAAACGTCCGTCTTTGTGTGCACATGTGTGTCTTTGCAGGTTGTTTTCTTTCCCACCACTGCTGAGAGGAGTTGTCAGGTGTTCACTGTAGTATGTGACAACTGCCAGGTGAAAGACATTTCTGTTGAAGGTGAATCTTTTCAATGATCAGCTAAGTTTTGCTGCCTTATAAATGAGTCTTCAGAATTCCCTCTATTGTAAGATCAGTTGTACTTCTTTGGATGCTGACCCCCTGCACTTTCTCTTTATGTGTGTGTGTGTGTTTGTGTTTGTGTGTGTGTGTTTCCCAGGTGAAGGCCAGCTGATTGCTCTTGAGCTTGTGTCTGTATCTGGAGAGAAGGAGCCTGCTGTGGTGGGAGAGGTGCATGACCTCACTGCAGACCACTTTGTCCGTTTCAGTCCGTGTAACCCTCACTCTGTGCAACAGAAGAAGCTTGTCATCAGAAATAATGTGTAAGCCTCAGTTTTATATACCTTCCTATCACAACACTGAAACTTTTTTGTGATTATAACACCTCTCTTCTCCAACACAAATACGCACAACATCTGCATTCAGTTTGACCACAAAGTAACATAATGTGTTAGAAGTCGCTTCAACCAAGAGCTGCTGCTCTGCCACTTTTTATAGTTGCACATGAGGAAATTACTTCATTAACTGTCATATTACATCTCTCTCTCTCTCTCTCTCTCTCTCTCTCTCTCTCTCTCTCTCTCTCTCTCTCTCTCTCTCTCTCTCTGTCTTACCGGGGATGAAGCCACTTGGAGATGCCTTTTCACTGGCAGATCATGAAGCCCAACCTGCACCCTCTGCTTCCGGGGGAAACCCCGAAGCCCTCACATATTCACTTCCACCTGGCCACAGATGGTGCTTTCCATGTGAGCCCCCTAACAGGCATACTGGCCCCCTGCCAGGACCAAGAGTTTTTGTTCACCTTCTCTCCTAAGGAGGTAAATAAGACTCAGAAAACATTCTTCAGGGGTTTATTATGTCACTAGTTATGCTTAAAGAATGCAGTATTTCTTATTTTTTAATGTCATCAAGCAGTACATTCATTTTCCTGAACACAACATAGATAATAGTGCTCTCAATGTCATAGTATGCTATATGTCAGAAGGAAACCTTTCTCATATGTTACACATCATTCAAAATCTTTGTGTTTTCTTAAGTTGAAGGATTACCACAGTGTCTGTCATTTAGTCCTGAGAGACGTCCCCCATCTGCCACCAGAGCCCTGTGACAATGGGTAAAGTTCCTGTTTCCCTGTATGAACCATGGTACAAGTGTGTTCACTGTCAATATTCATGTGTAAAAATGACACCACAAGGTCATCACATAGGAAGTGCTGACATCACATCTTAAGTTTACTAAACTGAAGCTTGGCATACTTTTCATCTAACAAATTGTTGGATTGTGTCTGTGGGAAATCTAGCGTCCTTCAGCCTGTGTGCACCGGCTCCAAGGTGAGTGATGTCATCGTCATGGATATAGAGGTCAAGGGGTCAACGGAGCCCTACCAGGTCCTACTGGAGCCCTATGCTGTTGTAATCCCTGGTGAACTTTTTATTTGCACAACCACACGGAGGCAGTTCAAGGTTATTTAAATTACTGTTTCATTGACAGACATAGTTGACACATATAAGATATAGTTATAAATGGTGTTTTCTTGTGTGTATCAGATGTGGAACCACAGCAAAACCTGTGTCTTTTTTCAATGGGAGAGGATGAACAGCGACTGCCACATAATAGAGGTGGAGCCCTCTGCTGGTAAAATAGGTGTGTCACACAGTACAATGATATAGACATACAGTATCCTTCCATGAAGTTTAAAATGAAGGATGAATTATTTTTTTATTGTTTTATTGACCGATTGATTTGTGTTTGATGGGTCCAGAGGAGAATGAGTGCTTTGATTTTGACCTGATTGTGACCGGAGGGAAACCAGAGAGGGTCGTGACCAGTGTGGTTTGCCACATAGAGCATCACCATGAGCCTGTCACGTTGGCTGTGGAAGTCTCCTTCAAGGTGAGAATTAACCATAACACTATCACAACATTACTAAAGTGTCATTAAAATCCACATTAATGCTGTGACACGTTCTATGAGTGTAGCTCGTCTGTGAGCTGTGACCTCTTTATGCTCATCATGCGGTGTTGGTTAGGGTCCTATAGTGACCCTCAGTGTGCCCAGTGTGGACTTTGGGCTCATGAGGCTTGGGGAGCAGACCCAGACCTCACTGCTCCTCACCAACATCACCCAGCTGGAGGCTTCCTGGACACTGGAGGAGAGGCATAACAGTCAGCAAGACCACCAAGACACACAGGTACAATAGACCAACATGGCAACACACCTGTGATAAGATAACATGTATTTTATGGTTAGATTCATCATTAATGTCTACATTAACTTCTATTATATTGTCTATATTTGTCCTTAGATATTAGTAGAGCCATGCAGAGGTGTGCTGCCTCCTTTGGCTTCTTGCAGTGTGGACGTCGTCTTTAGACCACATTTCTGCCAGCAGTTTGAAACAGAGTTGGAGCTTACAGTGGAGAAGGGAACAGGATGGTGAGGCCTCTCAGCTACCTAAAACTTTATTGTTCTCTTTAAGATTTACCTCAAGATGTAGATTTTCTCGTTACCCAAGCATTGTGCCTAAAGGCAGCTGGAACTCAGAGGCTGTCAAGTGATGCAGAGTGACAACAGCCGTGATAACACTATCAGCAATAATGATCTGTGACAGAGCTCTGTTGATAACAAGTAGCACTACCTGTGTGTTCTTTGCAGTCACCTGTCAGTGCGAGCAGATGTGCAGTCTCCTCAGGTGTGTCTGCTAAACTGTGAGCTGGTCTTCTCTGGACTCTACACTGGAGTTCCTGCCAAGGGGGCAGTCACTCTTTTCAATCAGACCCTGCTGCCTTCACACTTCACCTGGATGGTGTGTGGAACTACTTTTACCATTCATCACCACTTGATTTACTTTATGAACATGAAATGATGTAGGAAACAAAGCCCTGACCTGTAACAATGTTTGTGATTATATAAGGTTGTTAAGTTACATGTTATTAATGGGAAAATGTGGGGTTTTTCTTTCATATCTTCCCCATAAATAAGATGGACAAAAATTGGGATCTCTTTCAACATAATTATTACTTGGTGAAGTCATGTTGACATTTTCTCCTGCAGGCTCAGCTTCAGGGTCCCCAGGCTTCACTGTGTTCAGCCAGTTTCGATCCTTCATCTGGTACTCTGGGACCTAACGCTAGCATGGAGATCACTGTCACCTTTACATCTCACAGAGATGTAAGTACCAGTCTACATACTTGAAGCTCATATGATTTGTCACCAAAGACAAAAAGGTTTGAATGTATCTCATCTTTAATCTACTGTCACAATATCTTGTTTACTTTGCTTCATCCTTCCTCCAACTGCAGCTGACTGAGGTGGCCGCTCTCTGTGAGGTCCAGGGGATGAACTCTCCCCTTGTTCTTGGCATCGTGGCTTCCAAAACCAAGAAACTCAGTGTGTCATTTTCTCTGCCCAGTGTCTGGTAGTTACGTTGGCAAAAACCTTGTATAAGAACACCTTGCAACACCATCTGCTCCATAATTGTTCAGTAAGTCAGTTGGCACACAAAATGTAATTGCTGTTCTTTCCCTGTAGCTCTCCCGCTGATGATCAGAGCCCCTCGGCGCTGGAGCTCAACTTTGGACATGATGTCATTTTGAAGAGGGCCATTACCAAGCAGTTATTGATAACCAATCAAACCGCTATCCCTGCACCTTTCACCATAGAGGCAGAGTATTTCACTTGTCATGCCTCAAAGCCAAATAACCAGTCAGACAAAAGGTAAAGCTTCTAGCTCACTGACCTAAAGAATGATTTTACTATATTGTAGATATGACACAGGTTGCATTTTAAACGCAGATGTACATACATCAAGAAGCCGCTTCACTCTGTTCAAGCTAAGAAAGTAGAAGAAAAAGCACATCAGGGTATGCTTATCTTTTTATTTGGGCTCACATTTTTAATATGAAGCAGTATAAGGGCAGGCGTGGAGGTTCTGAATCTGTATTTCTGTATCCATTGGCAGAGTTTGTGAGCAGCCTGCTGGCTCATGGAAAAGGTGCAGCATTCTTTGTCCTGCCAAACACGGGGACACTGGGACCATTTGAGACTCAGACTGTGGATGTGACCGCTTACAGTGACATGTGGGGGGAATACAGAGATCACCTCATATGCAGAGTATGATTCTTGTACTTAAGGATTAGAAATGACTATGACGTGTTTCCTCTTGATTTTCTCAGATGAAGTTGAACCTTTCCCTCTCTGTTTTTCTCCTGCAGGTGGGCGACCTTGAGCCCACGCTCATTCCCATGCAGATGACAGTGAAAGGCTGTCCGCTCTACTTCCAGATGACAGGCCCGCGTCCAGATGACCAGAACCAGGGACCAATCATACGGTCTGTTTATTTTTCTATTTTTTGGCTTTAAAAAGAGGTTGCAAACATTCAAGCAGTAACAGAGACCTTTTGGTCTGACATTCCCGTGCACATCATTAGGTTTGGTACTCACCTGTCTGGAGGTGACACAGTGTCTCGTTCTCTTCGCATCAACAATCCCACCATGTTTGGTAAGTATAATCATAAAAGACTTGGTCTGGGTTAAGAACATTACTGACAGGAATAAGATGAACAAAATGTATTTAAACGCTGGTGCTTTAGTTGGTTTTACTCCTGATTTATTAGAAAAGGTTTTGGAAGAAAGAACCAGGAGGAGTGTTCAAACCAAACTGCAGTTTGAAGGTCTACCCCCCTGTATTGTCTTTTAGTAGTCTAAGAAAGTATGTTGAGTGTCTGGTTACAAATGTCCAAATGCTCCATAGAAGGAGTTAGGTGTTTTGTGCTCACAGTTGTGAAACTTATGAATGACACCTGACAAGTGCTTGTTTTCTGAGATATTAATTGTTTTGTATTTTTAAAATAATTTTTAAGATTTGGTTTAATATTTATTGCCTATTTTGTTGTTTTAAGGATATTACTAATGATCTGCCTTTTATATATTATTTAATACATTGTATTTACATTGTTTTTTGCTCATTTTAGTGGCTAGACAGGCTCCTGAGTTACACTGTGTCCTCTCAGAATATGTGTTAGTTTGTGAGTTAGTGTTATTACTGCAGTGTAATATGTCTTTCACGTGTTTCTGCTGTGACGTCCCTGACTTGTGTGTCTTTTGTTGTCAATGTGTATGTGAAGCCAAACTAGTTTAGTTAATAAAGTTATCTAATCTAAATCTTTGTTTCCTGCCAGATATTCGTATGGACTGGGAGACCTATAACGTAGATCAGAACGATCGTAAGCTGGTGGATGTTTTGGTGGCATACGGGGGCGCCTTGCCCCTCAAGGACGCTGATGGCAATGAAATGATGAGCAGAGCAATGAGGCTTTCTGACGGGAACATTCAAACAGCCTGGGAACGAACTCACACCTCAAGCTCTGAGGGAACGAGTGGCTCTTGCCAAAGTGTGACAGTGAGTACATTAACACCACAACACAGACACACAAACAAGTTCAATGGCATACAATAATTTTATTACGAGGTGGCCTCTGGGAAATTCATATGGCTGTGCCAGTAAATGGACCCACATGAAATGTATATTTTATCATTTTATTGGCTTAAAACCAGCTTACGTCTATCATTTTATTGGCTTAAAACCAGCTTACGTCTATCAATTTCAGGACGTGGAAGGGGAGGAATATTTAACCAAGAATGCCTGTGAGGAAGAGGAAACCTGTCTTTATCCTTGTCATGCCAAGAAAAAACTCTTCTCTGTCCACATTCGACCTCATGTGGGCAGCCTGTCCGATTACCCATACTGCATCACGCCGCAGCAAATAGTACGTTACTAAAATTTTAGCCACACATGTATTTTACCACAGAGACACATCTGAATAATTATCTGTTTTCTTCCTGGTAAATGTGTCTCAAGGTGATTCCAGCAAAAAGCAGCGGCACCATCCATGTGTCTTTCACCCCTTTGACTCTTTCCCGGTCAGCTTGTGAGTCCAAATGTGTGGGCTTGGCTCTTGGCTTCATGAGTCTAGACTCAGAGGTAACATGCTAAATATACTAAATAGTGTGTTTTACTGTCAAAACTGAGTAAAGGCAAAAAGTAGATGACTCTAATGCAGCATATATTTTGTATTAATCAATTCTAGTATTGTGTTGTTGTCGTTTTGTGTTACAGATGGCTGCCTGTGTTCCAGGTAAAGTTGGAAGGGTTCAGGGTTTGGATTTGGAGCCTGTCAGAATGGATCTACTAGCAGTCGTTAAGCCTGCAGTGTAAGCAGTTGCAATCATACTATTTATGTCCCCAAAACCCCTGATGCATCCAACTCAATTTATGTTTCCTAAATTAAAATCAGCTGAGGTCAGGCAAAAGCAGCTCAGAGGTGGTCTGATTAAGTTGCATATCTTCCTCTTGGCTCCCTGTTGCTGCAGGCTGTTAGTGCAGATGGAGGAGGACAAGGGGGTGCTGGAGTTTCATGCCATGGCCGGTGATTTACTATTGGGAGAATTGGAGGAGGTCAGTACAAGAAATGTACAACACTAATCAGCAGTGTTCAGACACACTGAAGCGCACGTATGAGGTATTGATCCCGAGGGCTTACGGTATTTCTGGTTGTTTTGTTCCGCAGCTGTTAATGCGAGAAGTTGAAGTCATACGGACATTTCAGCTGAGAAATACCTCTGAGATGGCCCTGCACTTCAGGCTGGAAACTCAGCCTCCATTTTTAGTGCTCAAGCCGCAGCCCAGAGCCCGTAGTGGCACCTCCAACCACCCACCTACTGGTGACAGTCAGCCTCTGGTGCTGCAACCCCAACATAGCATGAAGGTGTGAGGAGGAGGGCTGATTTTGATCTAAAAGGATTTTCCATTATCTTGTTATACTTGATAGCAACTTTATTGACTGTAACTCTTATTCTTGTCTTTTAAATACCAGGTGGAAGTGGCCTTCAACTGCTCCCTGCCTCTTGTGCTCAAAGCAGACCGGCAGGCAGATGAGGACGTTCCTCCTGGGGTGACGTTAGTCCACAGTGCAAGTGGGCAGAAGAAGCTGACGTTCCAGCAAAACCTCTTGATTCACTATAGCAACAATAGCCTGCAGGTCAGTGACTGTAGAAATGAATGTATAGAAGGAGAAAGTGAAATAACACTGTGTAATCATTTGTAGGTAATTGCAAAACTTTCACATCTCAAAAAGTTTCATCTTGTGGGCTCTGTTCAGGCAGTGCCTCTCCGTGCCCATGTGAATCTTCCAACACTGAGTCTGTCCTCTGACAGCATCAACTTTGGGTTCTGCTACGTGGGGCAGACGCAGACCAGAGATGTAAACCTCCACAGCCACGGAGACTACACTTACTGGAGATCAGTTATAAGTAACCATGGAACCATCTTCTGTTTTTCCGCACTTAATTCCTTTAGGGTTTGTTTAGGTCTTAGGCTGAAGCGTACATGGCTTTACCAGCTGGAGTTATGTAATTTATTTACACATACAGGACTTTAGAATGCTGGTTATTATACATAGTTGGCATCTCTCATTGTTTAATGTATTAATGGGAAGGTGTCAGACTCTTCTGCCATATTATAGCCAGTTTGAGGCTTTTTCAGACTGTATAATGTCAAAGGATTCCCTTTCTTTTATGTAACAAGAATTGGCAGAAAATAATGTCAGTGATTTCACTCTAGTTTCACTTCTCGGTGGCAATTAATATTAATATTCCCTCACAGACACTTGTCACATGGACCATGCCCGTGTGTTTCACTATATGTATGTATTTGTGTATAGATTCAGATGAAGGGGACTCCCATGTCTTCAGAATGACACCAGACTCTGGGCTCCTCAGGTCCAAGGAGCTCCATGTTACTAGCTGCAGCCAGCGTCTACAGATCAGCTTCACTGCCAGGTAACAAACCACAACCTAATATTAAAATGTCTGTGAAGGTAAAAAAATAACATGCCATGGTTTCAGATTTCTGAATTTTATGAGTTTGTGTGTGTTGTAGTGAGGACAGAGAGTTCAAGGCCACAGTGGTAATTCACGCTCCTCTGTTGGATACTCCCCTCACTGTGCAGCTCCAGGGGACAGGATCCTTTGATACACTGTACAGATCATCGACTATATAACCTGCTCTTCTTAAATTAACATATGTATGGTAATTTTGTAATATTTCAAACGTTGACTTTGTTAGGATAAATGTAAATAAATATACAGAACAACTTGGCAGGTCTCTGTCATTTTATTACATATAAAAGTGCTGCCTCGCTTTTAATGATCAATAAATTAGGAATTCATTACTGGTTCTCTATCTAGACTATCAATGTTTGTAAAGATGTTGACACTTAATATACAGTAGATGTTATAAGATCCTCGCTGAATTTCAGTAACTCAATACTCTGTCTGTTTAAATATTAATGAATGATTTATGCAGTTAAATATTCATGTGGCTTGATGTATAATCATCATCCTGCTATTTTACATGCATATTATATCGAGGTATTACTACCAAGGGTACAATAGCAGTAGCTTAGAGCATGTGGGTGTAAAGGTTATCAAAACTCAGATATTTAATGTAGTTTCACTGCAATTTAATTTCACAATTAATCATCAAATGACTTGTGTTAAATGATGCTTTAGTGGGATTTCAAAACACATTCTCTAATGACCAAAACCATATTGAAAAACAGCAGCAGCTCCCACTCCAGTCCCAATGCACATGGACACCATGCGATAGGCCCCGGAGACAATATCCATAACAGGAAACCACAAAGGATGGGTACTAGAAAAGCCTGTTTCATCACTGATATTGCATGTATTTTGCTAGTGGGATTTTATCAGATGAGTCTTGTATTTTTTTTAACTAATGAACGAACAGCAGTTTACAAAAACCTTCAGCCTTCTGTTTGTGTTCATTCAGTAGTTATCACCTGACAGGCAGTTGAGAGGATGACCCCGAGCGATGGTTCCTCTTTAAGGATTCACCTTCTCCACTGGGATTTGTCCACAATACACAGCCAGATGCACACGAACAGACAGTGAGACAAAACATCAGAGCCAGCCTGAGGACTGAATAGGAAATCCATCATTTACTGTAAAGTTTGATCTGTAAAAAAAAAAAAAAAAAAAAAAATCACTTCCCTGGTATTTTTAGGTTTTCCTCTGGAGCTCACCTGACTGCTAAAATCCCCATTGATTTGAAAAAAGTCGATATCAGCCACAGCTCACCCAGAGGGGGGGGGGATGGATTTTTCTTGAAGACCCTTTTAGCAAAGCATAAAGATCAAAAAAAGACAGCCACAAGCATAAACACAAGTAGGCAAACATGTGCTTCTACACATACACACATCTGACCAGGTTGTTCCAGTGCTGCAGGGAAGGCAAAGGCTGGTTCGATACTGGAAACTCCCGGGACTGCTCTGGCCCTCAGGGAAGCCTTCAGACCTGTGACTAATCAGCACAGGTGCTGCCCCATCACTCACCTGGCTGGAGTTCCCTACGGCTGAATGTGTGTGAACTGCTGCTAGAGATTCTTTCATCTCAGTTCAATACAGTGTCACTGTGCACTACTTGAATTCACCTAACTCATGGATGGACCGAATATAAACTCCATTATTTAAAGCGTCGAGGAGATATAGTAGTTTCAGGGGATTCAGCCTACTTATGATAACTTTTTTCATTGTAAATATGCAGGATTTATGCAGCAATGTGCTCCAAAAACAAGTCAGAATCTGTACGTGCAGATCTCTATGAGAGGTGGCGGTGCTGTTAGCATGAAGTCATGGAGACAAACAGATGTGAAACAGATGTGAAAACACAGAACACACGTGATGCTGTGACAAATGAATATCTCCTATACATGTGCACCGTGGAGGTGGAGCATTAACTCTGTGCTCTTGATAACCACGATGCGAAAAAGCTGTTTGATTACTGTTCATAAAATCTGACTGTGAAGGCATCCTACTTTCCTCTGGAGACCCCAAATCATTCCGACACATTCTGCGAGGTGATGTTGCAAAAACCACAAGAAACTGTCAAACACATACACACACAAACACACACATACACACATACACACACACACACACACACACACACAGTCTGTTATTGATCTTAACAGCTGCCTGTGGTGCTCATCTACAGCACAGTTCAGCAGACTTCTGACATCTACAAGCACTGCAAATCCACAGAGAGATGCAAATGTCCAATTGATATTCATTGCACTCAAGCAGTCTTACACAGAGCAAGGGCATGTCTGATCACAATAAAACAGAGCTGTGTGGAACTAATGGGAAGAGAGCAATGGGGCCAAGGTCAGTGGTGCATTTGTTATTCTTGTACTCTGGTATTTTATGCCTAAAAGAGGAGACAGGACTGCCTGGTGTTGTATTTTTGTGCCCATTATAAGTAATTTTTTAAACACAGGTAGCCTATTTTCTAGCTTACAGTATAATACAAAGGCACAGCAGTATGACAAGAAATCCAAATTATCCTACTATATATTCAGTCATTCCCTTAGTTACAGTACATATGCACTGCTGCTTTGCATGGCCTTGTCCCTGATGGCCACACACACATACACACACATTGTCACTGTCCATTAGTCTGGAGCTGACGTCGACACGTTTGCTGATTGAATACAAAATGCCCTCCAGGCTGGCAGAAAAGAGGTTCAGTTGCACCAAAATGTTGCAGATATTTACAGGTTTCTTACACATATGCAAGACCTCAGTCAGTGCTTCTGTTCCTAATGCCTCCTGTAGACAGTGAAAAGATAGGAAATTTCATAATTAATAGTGGTCATTATGAGAGGATTAAGTAATTAGTGAAACATTAAACTAGCCACAAGACAGAGCAGTCAGAAAGTGGCCATCAGGCACATTAGCTTCACATATTATAGGTGAACACACGCTGCCGATGATTAGTGTCTAAGTTATATTAAAAACTCCAACATTTGAGGTGTCCTGACAAGTCATCTAGAGTACGTGTCTGCTTGTCCTCAGTAGTTACATCTTGTATGAATAGCATATGAAATGAAAATGAAAAGCAGAATGCAGAGTGCTTTTGCTAAGGCTTTACTGGTAACTCTTCATTACTGAAAGACCCTCAGTTCAATGACTTCAGCATTTACAGTAACACACAGTGAGCTGAGATAAGACATGGGGCCAGTCCTCAAAAATTAAAGGGTAGTTTCAAAGGTTTTTTTAAAACGATAGTCAACTGGCCAATGTTGCAAGAAGTTTTGCTGGCTGCAATCATTCCATTGTAAACCTATCCTTTAAACAAAAACGTCCTCAAAGTTTTCACAGTTGGAAAGTCTATAACCTTAAGTACCATTGCTTTTTAGGATCCTCTTTTCAGTTTCACTACAGTTGTCCTCGAGACATTAACAATTATGTCACAATGAACTGATAGATGAGAGCATCATAATCGGTCAAATGTGTGTCTGTTGTGATAGTTAAGACGGGAGAAGCAGGGGGACAAACTAGTAGTAGAGCAAGTCAAGGCCACCAATCCAAGGTTTGACTACTACTCAGGCAGAGCTGGAAACTCCCTCAGGGGCCTCAAAGGCACCAGGTTCACAGTGTGGAAATTAGTTTCAGTTAAATTAATTAACTGATTAATATAATCCAAAATGGAAAGAGCCTCAAAGCGACTCTTGCATTTTTACCTTACCTTGCATCTCTGTTTTGCACACCGACCCTGCGTCAAGATCCAGTTTGAATACCTTTACATTAATATTCCAGTTATGCTTTCATTGTGCATATTTTAAAATAAATGATCAATTTATAACCAAAATTAAGTTGGGAGGGCTCAATAGAGGAACTTCATTATTTACACCCTTTTCCTACTGTGACGTGTTAAAACGTCTTCTGTGGAAAAAGGCTTATTATATGACGGATGTCAACTTTACATTTGGTGCTACTCTTTTTTGTTTGCACTCTTTTTTTGTGATACTTTTTTATTGAGATTTTGGCATAATTATACAGGGATGGGGTTATGAGTTTGATAGACTGTAGAGAAAGTAAATTAACGTAATCTCAAATGTCCAGACATGAATCAAAACAGAACTGACAAGCAGACAAAAATCAAGAAATAAGAATTTTCTTGTAATCATAAACTTGTAAGATCCTGTTGCCCATGAGGCCAAAGCAATCACTCTTGTGCACAACTGCAAGTTAATCAGACCTTGAAGTTCTTCCACATGTTTTTTTTTCATATAATGATGCCTTCACAATATCATATCAGAGGCAGAACTTTATTTATTACTCTATTTTTTCCTTTTTTTTATCAGCATATACAGTACTGTGCAAAGGCTTTAGGCACTTTAGATGTTTAGATTCTTATCCATCATGCAATGTCAACTGGGAGGCGTTTGATCAGTCCCAAATTTATTCTGCAGCATAACAACGACCCCAAACATACAGCCAGAGCCATAAAGAAATATCTTCACTAATAATAAGAACAAGAAGTCCTGCAGCAGATGGTTTGGCCCCCATAGAGCCCTGATCTCAACATCACGGAGTCAGTCTGGGATTACATGAAGAGACAGAAACAACTTAGACGCCTAAACTCACAGAAGAACTGTGGCAACTTCTCCAAGATGCAGGAACAACTGACCTGCCAAGTACCTGAAAAACTGTGTGCAGGTGTACGAGCAGTGCTGTTTTATAGACAAAGCGTGGTCACATCAAATATTGATTTCATTTAGGTTTCTTCTGTTTACTCAACTTTGCATGACGTTAATAAGCCTAATAAATAAAAACTATTAATGGAATTACTTTTGAAAGCATCCTTACTTTACTTTCAGTGCCTCAAACTTTTGCACAGGAGTGTAAAATGAAAGGATCTGCTGTGATATTCAAGTCTCCTAAGTGAAATAGAATAGAATAAAATAGAATAGAGTCTCTTGGATCAGGTGTTGTATTTGCTCCAGGTGTCCACGGGGAGGCGCTACACGCTACAGTTTGGCGCCGCTGCCTTGGAAACGCACCACCGGAGCGCGCGTCACCACTTCCTGGAGCTCACGTTGTTGCTGACATCAGAGGCGCAGCTCCGGGGGAAACTCAGCTCCTCTCTGTAGTGTGTGTGGAGACAAGCTAAGCGCAGGGTGGAAAAAACTTTACTCTTGAAACATTAGCCGATGCAGTTTATTCCTGTCTGCAAACACGTCCGTCAGCTCTGGATTATGCACCTGGAAGGAGAGAAGATCTTTCTGCCTGAATAGAGCCTGTATTTCTAATTTCTGCTCTTCAGCACAGAGCGCAGTTTCCGGATATCAAGCCCCACTGTTTTGGATAGATTTGCTCTGCATCAGTTGGGATTTTTTCCCCCTCTCTCTTTCTTTCTGTCGTTTATCTGTGATAACTTACACTCCTTTATCAATTTACCTTCATAAATCCTGCAGCCACAACTAGAACATGGAGACACATAGATAACAAGGTAAGAGTCCAGCCTGGATTATTTTTCCAGTTTCTAATATCACTGCTTTTATACAATTTCCTGTTATAACAAATGCAATGCCAGGACATTAAAACAGACTTGCAGCCTTATTAATTTGGTCATGTACAGTTGAAATTGCTTTTTTCTTTTTTTTTTAATAAGACATAAGCATGTGCAGTATGGTTGCTGGTGGCGTGAACAAGCCATCTTGCATGTGTGAACTGTGTAAACTTGAACAACCCCAAATTATTTCAGTGTAAGAGTTACTTCAGGGAATTTGAATTTGGACCAGTAAAGGCCTCATTTTTGCAGCAAGAAGGTATGATTTGTGGATATATTCATGTTTTATTACCAGAATAAAGATTTGCATTTGACTATTGGTGGTTACTTTGAGAGCTAAAGTCCTTTGTTGATGTTGTACACGTTTTTAATGACGGTTTGTGCTTTATTTATCATCAGTGAAGCATAATTGCACGTCTTGAGGTGCGAGTGATTTCTGGAAAGTCACTGTCATCCTGTGCCTGTGGACTCGTTCAGTCTGTTTCCTTTTTTTCTTTTGCTGTTAGTCTTCCAGACCTCTGTGATTCTGTGGTCAGTTTAACTGCTGTTTTCACTGGAAGAAGGAATCCTCTTCAAATCCTTTGCATGTTTTCTTTTTCTTTTTTTGCCTCAAAATTTGTCTCCCTGGTTTTCTTAAATCTCCAATAGGTGTTCTATTGGGTTGAGATCTGTTGACTGCAAAGGCCATAGCATATGATCATTTTCATACTCATCAAACCATTCAGTGACCCCTCGTGCCCTATGGATGGGGGCATTGCCATCTTGGAAGAGACCACTCCCATTAGGATAGGAATGTTTCATCATAGGCTTAAGGTGATCACTCAGAACAACTTTGTATTGATTTGCAGTGACCCTTCCCTCTAAGGAGACAAGTGGATCCAAACCATGCCAGCAAAATTCCCCCCACAGCATAACAGAGCCACCAGATCCCCTCACTGTTGGGGTCAAGTATTCAGGCCTGTACCGTTCTCTTGGTGAATGCCACACAAACACTCGCCCACTTGTCAAGAATATGGTGGTGATGACTCATATGACCCTATCACTTTTTTCCACATCTCTGTAGACCAGCGCCTATGGTTTTGCACCACTGAACTCTCAAATGTGCTTCATCTTCATAATGAGGGGTTTATGCACTGCAACCCTACTATAATATCCCTCTCTATGTAATTGTCGACGGACTGTTCTTGCTGACACAGTCCGATCATGTCCTGCGTTGACAATCTCAGTCACCTGAGGAAGAGTTGCTCTTCTGTTTTTCCTTACATAATCACACTAATGCACGAGCTTCACGGTCATCAAATGCATGCTGTCGACCACAATTTCCGACCCTGTTTACTGATGTCTTTCTCATAGATCTAAATGCAGACGTCACTTTAGTCACTGTTCCTGTTGAAGCACTGGCCAGTTGAGCAGTCTTTGTGATTGAAGCTCCTGCCATCCGTGCCCCAACAATGAACCCTCTTTCAAAGTGACTTAGATCTTTTCCTGTTGCCATCTTGATACAAAATCAGAATCAACTGGGCCTGCTCAGCATTTTTATATATGCCACAGAGCATGATTGGATATTAATTGCTTAATTGTACCATGTCGTGCACCTGTGTAGAACTATCTGCATTTGTTATGTTTCTACACTCATTTATTCAGGTTTTTCCTTTAATTTGTCACCTGTCTGTATATCCCTGAAATGGCAGACCTCTGAGACAATCCACCAAATCAGATTTTAATGAGGCCATTGTGTTTGGTTCATCAAATCAAATCAACTAGAACTGCACTCTCAGAGCAGAGGCCTGAGTAGCAACTGACGGATGGGTTTATCAGCACATTGGCGAGCCCTGAGGGGGTCAGAAATAGCCTTAAAGTGAGAGTCAAACTGTCAAATGGAAACCGCCCACAGATATGCTTGGTGTGCCCCAAGCAAAACAATCCATTTGGTTGATAACGGGACTGAATCCCACAGTAAACGCCAGCCAGAGACAGAAGCGATGGGTTAATAATTGTGTCTTAATGGGACTTATGAGGAAACAGGTTTGAAACTGTTTATCGCTCCTGTCACATCCTAAGCTTTCAGTTTTATAGGTCAAATTGGTACAAGGTGGATATTGTTTGTAGCCTGCTGAAGGAGAGTTTCAAGGTTCTGAAAAAGTTTTGATTGATCGTAGACATTTGTGGCCTGTGTTCATCTATTAACTTCTCTTAACATACTTCTGTTCAGAGCTGGCTTCTTCGCAAGTAAATAGTGTCTACAGCATAGGGAACGCAACCTCTTCATCCTCACGCTCTCTGCTCAGCGAGAAGTGTTAAGTCATGCAATCATATGCTGAATTCTCAGAAGTAGGACCATACGCCAGATGCCCACTGCCTGAGGGCTGAGGGGTCAAAGGTTACCCTGACTCATATAGGCAGACTGATTATTTTCCCACAAGAGCTCTGTTTTTGAGGTTGCCTAACTACACCAGACAACAAAACATGTTTGTCATTAGGTGTTCAACTGGTCTGACACAGAATAATCATCACATACTGTAAATATTCTGTAGAATTTTAGACAGCAGAGATGTTGTGCTCAATGGTGGTTTGTATGTCTTCCATACATTTTGTCATTTATTGAAACATGAATGGATAAATACTTGCTTTGCATATGCAATCAAATGACACTATATGATCCTCCAAATTGAGTTTAAAGTGTTCTGATTTAGAGTTCATCTGGGATAAATTAGTTTCACTGAAGCCAAAACCTGTTAAAACCAAGCTATTAAATCTACGGAAGTTTCTGTACAAATATAAGCGCACAGTGTTGAGGTATAGAGTCAAAGACAGGTACAAAAGTTTTCTAAAGTATTGAAAGTTTGCAGCACAGCAGGCTTCCTCACTGGGACATAAATTAAGGTGTTTGAGACTAAGCAAAACTCTTTGACTCCTGCCTGTCAGGAACTGGACAAAAAAGGTTTTGGTGAGGTTACTGAGAAGCCAGGGTAATAGAACTTCAGAGGTCCTCTTCAGAAGTTGAAAAAAATAGCAGCCAAAAAAATGAACTCCTTGGCCTGATTGGCAAGCACTGAATGTAGTTAAAACCAAACACCAGCCACCTATATTATACCATTCCTACAGCAATCAGGATCTGAAAGATATGTGAAGACCGAGAGAACAATGGGCAGAGACAAGTAAACCTTGAAGAATGTGTTAAATGCATGTACGCCTTGAAGAAAACCTTGGCAAAGATTCACCTTTCAGTTCAACAAAGTCAAAGGAAACACTGGAGATGATTCAGGACAAGTTTGAATGTCCTAGTCGAAACCAGATTTGATCATGAAAAATCTGTCAATTGACCAGGTAATCAAAGTTTTCAAACACTCCAAACAGAGTGACCTAATGTGCAAGGAATAATGATTGACACTGCACAAATACAGGTGTGTGTAAAGCTGGTTGCGGCACGCCCAAGATGACATAAAGCAGTAACTGCTGACAGTGCTGCTTCTGTATAGTGCTGAATTAGGGGTCTGGTTACATATGTAAAATTTCAGTTCTTTATTTTCAGGAAATTTGCAAAAACTTGTTATTCCTTTCTCATAATGAAGTTTTTTGTGAAGACTAAAGGCAGAAAATACAGCCTTGATCAATTTTAAATCAAGCCAACAGCAGAACAAAATGTGGAAAAGTCAAAGGGTCTGAATGCTTTCTGAAGCCAGTCTGAGTCGCCTTTCGTTATCTGTAAGAGTTCAGTAAGGTCCAGCCCCCTCCTCTCCACAAACCAAGAGGAAGTTGTCTTGATTGAGCTTTGTCTGCACGGCTTGTCTGACCGTAAGGACAATGCCATCAGTGGCAGCAGAGCCTGAGTCTGCAAGGACAGCCGGAAACACACTTCCAGACTGGACTCGTACAATAACACTGAGGACAAGTTTGTGTACAAAGTTACCGTAAATGGTCAGACGCCATTGCTTTTGATGTCTGGTGGTGCGCATGTATTCAAATATGAATACATAAATAAAGGCCAGATTGTGGTTTGTTGCAGAGATGTTAAATGAAATCAACAGGGGGGACTCTTGAAATTAAATCATGAAATTGCTTTTGGATTTTTCATTGTCACACTCATTCAGCCTCTCGAGTATCAAAAGCCCAGGACCGAGACACTCTTCATGGATAAACTGCTTGGTGGCAAAACAGAAATACTTTCTTGCCTCTTTCTGAACCACAGCTGTTTGACATTCTGTCTCGTGAAATGGGTTTAAGTCTATGAGCTGTCTCTGCATGGCTGCATTTGGGTGGAGAAACACAATGAATGAATGTGCTTGTAATAGCATGTCACCGCATAATGGAAAAGACAGCTTGCTCTACAGATTGTACTTTGATTCCTCTCGGGAGTGACAGTATGGTTCTCGTGATCCGGGGAGTGGATATATTGTGGATGGCAGGAGAATCACTTTTTCTATTTGGCTATTTTTAGCTAGTGTTGTGTGGTTGATCATAATGGTAGATAGATCTACTTATCTCTGAGCTAATAGAGCCATCACGTTCACTGAGGAGAATCCTTTTACACTGGATTGGCATCAGTGGATTGAGTTGTATGTCCAGCTACACCATTCATATGACTCCTTTTTGTCCTGATTATACCAACTACTTTCTCCTATTGTGTCCTTGGAATTTTATTGGATAAAAACTGTGCTGATAATATATACTAATTATACAGTATATTGAATATATTTGGGTTGTTGGTCGGACAAAACCAGCAATTTAAAGGTTTCTCATTAGGCTCTTGGAAATTGGAGATGAGTATTTTCTCCCATTCTATAGACTAAATTTCAAAAGGGGTGAATATCTTTTGAAATGTTTTGATGCTAGCACTGGTACAGTATCCGACTTACCTTGTTTCATTTAATAAAAAGAAGCCAAACATCTCTAATGTTAAATCTTGTACAAATACAAACAGCCGTCGAAGTAGTTTGCCTGAATAAAATACTGCCTAATATTGAGAAAACTGAATTAAATCAGAAATAGGCTGATCAAAGAATTGGATAAAGTTTGTTCAGACATTCAACTAGAGCTGAAAAAATTTGACAAATAGTTGTTTAACACCTTAAGTCACTATTTAATCAAAAATAGCAAGGATTTACTGGTTCCAGCTTCTCAAATGTGAATGTTTTCTATATTTTAGTCTCTATGATATTAAAGTAGACAAAAAACAAGCTGTTGGAAAATGTCTACTTGAGCTTTTGGAAAGTTTTTACTATTTTCTGACATTTTATGCACAAAATGATCAATCAATATCAAGAATAATCTTTATTTACAGTCCTACAGTTAACACTCACTTTCAGTACTTGACAGTTTTTGATACTCAGTGCTACAGACACTCTTTTGTCAGTGCCAAAAAAGTTTTATGTTACCCTAATGTTAATAAAAAATAATTGACAGATTAATCAATAATGACAATGATTGTTAGTTGCTCCCCTTTGTGTTCCCTTGAGAAATTGGCACTCCAATATCAGTCTTTTAATTGAGCATGCATTTACAGTTGAAACTGCGAACTGAAGCCACAAAGGTGTAATTAATGGCTTTAAATCAAAAGGGAAATTCTGTTATTTGAAACAAAGCATAGATTTAGTGCCAGATTACAGGAAGAATTCTCCTGTTATGTTGTAGGAAGGTGTTGTTAAACCTTGTGTTCCATTGAAGAGCTTGGATCTCTTCTCAGCAATAACTCCTGCGAGACAAAGCAAAGGGGAGAGCCAAGATTATGATAGATGAGTGCCGAGGCCCCACGTGGAGTGACGCCTGCCTGACGTCCTTGAGTGTGTCCCTGCATAGACCACCAGCAGCAGACCCAGTACGGAGGAGGACATACAGTATTGTCTTACTTCCCAGAATCAGCCAGCATAACACTTGTGACTCATGCAGGGTGGCCACAGCACAGTCTTGGCAGGCGTTCAGCGGACAGGACACCCCCGCCACTGACCTTTTTAAAAAGCGTAAGTCACCTAAGTAGCCGTGCCTCACTAATCACCCTTCACTTCCTGCCCATGTTGCAATTCAGACAGCCTACCGGGTATTGTGACCAGCTCACCGTCTCCTTAAATGATTCCAGGCCTGTGATGCATTATTAGTGATCAACAGTGCAGATTTATGCTGTTTATTTTGGATACAGCCTACCAGAGCTTGCATTGCTGTCATCACTGCTGTTGAATTTGGTTAGACGCAGTGTGTTGACATTAAGCCGCTGTTCAACCTCTTCTCAAAAAAACCAACCCGGACCCTTCTTTGTCTAGAACTAAAGGGCTATTTCTAAGTTACCTTTTTTAGCTAAGGTCTTAGAAAAAGTGGTTACTAAGCAGCTTACAGCTTACATCGGTTGTATTCAACAGAAACAGCTCTTAGTCTTAAATAATCTGTTAATGCAGGGTGATACAGGAGAATGTTTTGTATTGGTACTGTTAGAGCTCAGTGCTGGTTTTGATACTGTAGACCACCATATATTGATTGAGAGGCTCAGGCAGTGGGTAGGTATCTCTGAATCAGCTTTGGATTGGTTCTCCTTGTACCTGTGACAGGACCTTCTCTGTCACAGTTCATAATTATGCCTCATCAACTGAGTTTTTGTTTTGTGGTGTTCCCCAAGGTTCTGATCTGGGCCTGTTGCTGTTTGCATTATACTTGCTTCCACTTGGGCAGTAATTTTAAAGGTATCTCCTTCCATATTTATGTGGACGATATTCAATTATACATTTCGTTTAAGCCTCGAAATGTTTCAAAATGGTCTGTTCTGCTGAACTGCTTCAACTCTATAAAATATTGGATGGCAGATAATTTTCTATTGCGAAACACTGATAAAACAGAAGTTCTCATTTCTGCCTCTGATGACGTCTCAAAAGTGATGGAAATTCTTTGCTCTTAATCTTCTATTAAACCCACCCTCCGTTATTTGGGCATTTCTATGTGCCAGGCTTCAAGTCTTGACCAGCATGTAAATTGTTTGGTTTTCGCCTGTTTCTACCAGCTGACAAACATTGCTAAACTCAGTATGTCCATAACTGCAATGGAGATGATTAAACATGCGTTCATTTCCTCCCATCTTGATTATTGCAATTCTCTTTTCACCTGTCTTAGCAAGATATCCCTGAACTGCTTACAAGTGGTCCAAAATGCTGCTGCCAAGCTCCTGATCAAGTACCCCAAAAGGTGTCAAGTAACACCAATCCTGATGTCTGTACACTGGTTTCCCATCAAATTCAGAATACAGTTCAAGATCCTTGTAATCACATTCAGAGCCTTGCATGATCAGGCACCTGCCTACATTAAATAACTACTGCAGCCATATAATACCAGTAGGAATCTTAGTTCCTCGGATCAGGGTTTGTCGGTTGTCCTTCGCTCCAGGCTCAAGACAAAAGGCTTTGCTTTTGAGATTGTAGCTCCTAAACTTTGGAAGTCTCTCACATTGGACTTAAGATCTGTGGATACTGTGGACACCTTTAAAAAGCAGCTCAAGACCCATTTGTTATACTTGCTTTTGTTTAATTTGTTTTGTTTATTTCTGTTTTTGTTTCTGTGTTTTTAGCTGGATGTCTTAATTTAATGTTTGTTGCCTCTTGTTTGCTTTTTTTAATTTGCTTTTTGTTAGTTTTTATTATGAAGTACTTTATGACATCTGCTCTGGAAAGATGCTATATAAATAAACATTGTCATTATTATTATTATCATTGAGCTATATTGTTAAGTCAGCAGCACATGAATTCTAGTTATTAAAAGGACCATTTCCTACAGAGCAATTGCACTTAACGTCACAGCTAACTTTTTCACAATGTGTGTTTTCAAAATGCGTGTTCCAGACATCCATTGGTTCCCATTCATTTCTGTACAATATGAAGACAGCAGACTCATGAAACTTGTTCATGTCGAAACTTGATTACACAAGATGTGTAATCAAGTTTCTCCTACTTCACTGTGAAGTCCATACTGGGGCTTTTCACGCTGCACAGCCCAGACTTTAGACCCTCAACTTTAGCCTAGGGCTTGCTGGCCCTCCACTTCGGAGCAGGGTAAGCCCCGAGTTTGCGGGGTTATCCCCTGAAAATTGACTAAACACGGGGCTAAAAGATGCCAGTGTGAAACTGGGCTAAAGTAAACAGTGGAGTAGTCATGTGTCATTCTGCACTGTAAACATCAGTCATTTGTTTCAACAGACATTTAACCCAGAGCTAGTAGAAGTACAGTGTGCATCGTATAGCCCGGGGCTTAGGTTAACCCTGGGTTAACAATGTTTGTATGAAAAGGGGTTAAATATGCAGCAAAAAACAAACACTTCTCAGTGTATGTGCACTGGAGGCTTCAGGTTTCCAGGTTTCCAAGTTCAGTACTGGACCATGATTGGCTCCAAGCTAGTTGTGATGTCACAGATCATCAGCTCATAAGTACATGCCTTAAACTCTGATTTTCGGTGAGCACAGAGAAACTTTCCATTGATGAATATAAAAGCAGCTTTCTAGTGTCAAAGTTTGCATGTACTGTACACCATTCTGCACAGTGAGGTTCAAACATCTAAGTAAAAGAACAAGAAGCAAAACACATCTTTGAGGGGGGGGGGACTTTAAGGTGATACTTTAAACTTCCAAACACAGTATTATAGTTCTGTAAACTTGCTGCCAGACATGCAGTTTAAACTACCATGCCACTGATGTCCATGAATATGCAGGTTTTCCAATAAGGGGAGATGCTTTTCAAATCAAGTCAGTCTCACAAGTGGTTCAAATGAAAATCAACATTCTTATCGCCTAAGTGAAGCACAGTACTGATTATGTGCATGTCTTCCATCATCATAGTGCTTTGACCTCAGTGCATCATGTCCTCGATCAAACTTTCACAGCTGTCTTGTCTCACAGCTGTCTTGTCCTCTCCACCTACTCAACTCTTTGGTTCTCTTTATGGATTATCTATTTTGGCATTTGATGACTGTTGCACACAAGCTGTGTTGTGTGCAAAATGGAAAACCAGTGAGCTTGTTGCAAAGTTTAGAAGTTGACCTCTGAAATGGCGCTTTCTTTGGGACTCCACAAGAGTGATGTCAGAGATGAGGTCATACTCAGGCCACCAGGCAGCTGGAGAGCAGACCCTCCACTTCTCTAGTCTGAAGAGGGGGAGTTTCCCTCGGAGACTTACAGCCAACACCGCACTGTTTACTTGTTTTAGAGAGTGATGTAACAGTTGAGGCAAGTTGAAACAAGTTAGTGCATATGTGTATATACATATACATGCTTGTCTGCATAGTTTTGGCTCTGATTTCTGTTCAATCATTCCAATAAAAATGAAATTGCAGTGCGTGGTTTGAGTGTGGCTCTGCTTTGTCTGGCCCTCGCCTGAAATCCCATCCTCTGCTGTCCTCTTTTTAATTAACTTCCTCTGTCATTTCTGCACAGTCCTCATACTGTGACAAAGGAGAGGCCTCTGCCAGTGAAACATTGGCCCGACTGCTGATGTTATCCATATCAGACAGTGAAGTGCATCACAGCGTTGAAGCACTTCTGGATGTGTTGAAGCCATGGTGTAGGTTTGTCTCGCGATTCAGCTCAGAAGATGATTGAGTGGAGAGACAGCCTTTTCTTGGAGGATGTGTGGCTGCAGAGCAACAAGAGCGAGTGGCGATTAGCATTTGATCTTCAACAAGAGGGGCTGTCACATTGCCTGCCTGCCAAGAAGTGTGTGGAGAATTGGGCTGGCGATCAGTGGGCACCACTAGCCTGGCATCATGCTGGGCAGAGGGGCGAAACAGATGGGCCATCTGGTGACTTGCTGGCACAAGACGGGGGCTGTTCTGTTCCCGTGCGGACGTGTGTTTGTGTGTGTGTAGCATCAACAGACCGGGCGACGTGGTATTGGGGGACCACCTGTCTTGTGGCTGTTCTTCATCTCTCTCATGTGTGGTCAGCAGCACCATACTAGCACAGCCTGATGTAGAGCTTTGCTGTGACAATTCACATCTCCTTCCCTCTGCAATTCACTCAGCGCTTTCTTAAATCAAAGGTGTATCAGCTGTAAAAAAGCCACAGTATCTGCCACACTGTCCTGTAGTTCTTTATTATCTCTTCCTAATATAAGTTTGCCCACATATACTGTGACATATTTAGAACATCCTGTTCCCAGAAGGTGGTCACCCTTGAAACATTTGTGCCCGGACTGCATATTTGTGCTTTGAAGTTTCAGCTTTCCAATGCTTCAGCTCTTGTGATTTGTGCCACTGACTGTATGTTCCCATGTTCAAATTCTGTTGGCACCCTGTAAATCTGCCCTTCAGGCTGTAAATTGCTCTACTGGCCGTCTTTATTGCTTTTATGAAAAGTTTTCAGGCTGACACAAAGAGAAAGTCTTTGTGTTTCTGCAGATAGGCTGCAACATTTGTCTGTGCTGAATGTTTGGGGTAAAAGACACATACTGTACACAGTGGCGAGGCTTTAAAAAACACATAGAACATGCACGCTGGAGAAAACAAAAAATAAATGAAGCTTAAAGGAAAAAAAAGACAAACCATCCAGGGAGTGTTGCCATTAATCTCTCTGGAGGCTCCTTAGTCTTTTTCCAGAGAGTTTGTGTTGGAATTTGTCGGTGCTCTTACTCCCACAAACTGAATCTGACTGAAAACTGAAAGTTTATCTGCCCTAACTCCTTAATTAATACAACATATCTATTATCTTTTCTGTTACATATTTGTAATAGAAATGCATGTTTTCCCCTTTATATAATATATTTTTCTATATGTTTACCCTGCAATCTTCAAATAGATGCGTGTCCCAGTTATTAACTTTGGTTTGTTATATTGATACTCACTCCCATTGTAACTGAGCTGCCTTTAATTTGGACTATCAATCACATCTAGAAGTATATTTCCTCAAAAACGAATAATAGAAAATGGTCACAGCACTAGAACTGAGACATTTTAGTCAAACTGCAGTGTTGATAACAAATGTTGGTCCTATCAATGGTGCTGAAACACTGACAGTGTGAGACTGTAGCCACTGACAACAGTAGCTGGGATTCTGTTTTGTCTGTGTGCTGCAACAAGCAGCCATTAGCAGCTAGTGCTCAGATCACTCAGCCATGACAACCTGTTACCCGTCTTTAATAAAAGGCAAAACTATACAAGAGGGCTATATTTTTATTAAAATATTCTCACTTTTCTTTTACTGATCAGGATTTCTTTTTTGCAGTTGATTTTTGGTTTCAATTTATTTTTATTCACTTCTAAATTATTATCATTATTTTTTTGTTTGATTCTTGGGAGGTGTGTCCAATTATGACATATTTCCAAAGTAATTGGTGCTTATTTCCATGTGTGCAGTGACATTTTGCAGGTCTTAAATTTAAATGTATGTACCACCTTTCTGAGGGGTTTCTGAAACCTTCAGCTTCCCTCTAGTTTACCTGACATGCCTCAGTGATTGATGCTGTGTTGGGGACCACACCAGCTTGTAACCAACACACACATTTTAATACCACAACATACTGTACTGCAGCTGCTTCACTAGTTCCTGTTCCCCTTTTTTTAAATCTGTATTCAAAGAAAGAAAAATGTTTCCCACAGTGTGCATGTGAGAAAGAGAACCATCCACAAGTAGCCTATTACAGGATGTGACCATCATCTGTAAGATAAATTTCATTGACCTGCAGTATGAAATGAGAGTTTAGTTTATATAAACAACCTAAGATGGATTTTGGGAAGTGTTACTCTGCAAAACAGCTGCTTTTCCTCCTCTTCATTTGTTATCATAACTGTCACCTCTCCTTTTCTGCACTGCACTCAATAACTTAGGGCATGAAGAAGCCTCTAGCTTTTTCTTCAAAGTGCTCATGGTCTTTACCTGAGGCAGCCGGTTGGGCAAACACCCACGCCTGCTTCGTTGCTACACTGTGGGAGGGCATGAGGCTCCTCCATCATCAAACACTGAGGAATTCCTCCACAGCTGCTGGCTTGTGGTTCTCGGAATGGCAATAAAGAGACTTAAGGGCATTCACAGGAATTAGATGAACTGAGTTACCAGCATTAAATGCACCACTTGGCTGTCGTGTTGTTATTTGTCTGCCAGGAGTTTTTAAAAAAGGATATGTCAATCTCAAGAGACCATTCCTGGTTAAATAAAGATTAAATGAATAACAGAAACGGCGATACCAATGTTGGGGGGAAAAAAGCTTTGTGTTGAAACTACCACCTGCGTCCTGTTTTGCCATAGTTTTTGTGCAATCAGAGAAATATTATGTGTATCACGCTGAAGGAAAATGGCACAGCTCTTGGATGTTGAAACTGGATTGTTTTTACTTTTTTGTTTGCAGGGTGAAGTCTTCGCTTGCAGAGAGAAGTTGAGCTCTGTGCTCGAGTTCAACAGGGCCACTTCCTGATGATGACAGTAAACATGGGTGAGTAGTATTCGAAAGCAGTTTGCTGCGCAGTACATACATACAGAAACCGTGCACGATCACTGGGAACCACACATACACACACCTCTCACACTTCCTATGGCAGGAACAGTACAGAGAACAATAATACATGTAAGAGAGAGGAAAAGTGTGAGAAGGCTGTGAACAGCTCCAGATGGCACGTTCTGTACACACATTTTTATTGTTGTTAATAAAAATGTTTTCCTTCTTTTTTCTTTAACTTTGTTCACATACAGAAACACAAATCTACCCCAGACATTCAAAATATACATGATTCCAGTGTTGCACATTTATTTATATTCACACCCACCAGGCCTGTGAACACACATATGCACTCCTACATCTATGCAAAACCAGCCACCCGCACACACACACACACACTTACTGAGTTCTTCCATACAGTGCTACTCTAACAATAGACTCTCTCCTGTAGTATATTTGCATGTGCACAGGGCCTGTAGGCCTGTAAGAGCTGTCAGACTCAGCCTGTTGCTAACTGACCTCTATAAACAAAGCTCAAAATATCGGATCAATATCTTTTTGTCTGGTCTTTCCATACAAAACCAAACACGATGTACTGAGCATCATAACTAGAGCACAGAGTTCACCACTGGCCATTTATTTTTGACCTCTTTCCACTGTGATCCAAAACCATGTTGCCTTTTTTTTTTTTCCACAGATGACGGTCTCCAAAATGGACCCGGACAGCACAGGAACTCACAAGGTAAACTTTAATCCTTTCAAATGAAAAGTCAGCATCGCTTAAAGCAGTGATCTTCACTATTTTTATTCATGTGAGCCAAACTGGCAGGACACAGTTAATAGTAGAGCCAGTTCTATCACGAAATACCAAAATCCCCCCCCCTAACCCTTAAATAAATCTGCCTACTAATTTTGTCATCCCACGACATACAATATGTAATGCAGCCAATAAAGTCTGAATTAAAAACAGGCTTACCTTAATACTGCGATGAGCAGAAGCAGTCATGCGTTTCCTTGACTTTCTTCATGTTATATTTGTAGTTTGTTGTTGCAAACTTTGTGAATTATGTGTTTTGGCTGCATTATCATAATTATTAGCTGCAATGCAAGCTGCCAATTAAAGTTTTGGCGAGCCCCATGAGCCGCAATGAGTAACACTGGCTTAAATGAATAATTTGACATTTGGGGGAACACACTTATTTGCTTTCATGCTGAATATGATATGCAAAGATAGATATCACTCTTATGTAGGGCTGCAACTAACGATTATTTTCTTTATTGATAAATCTGTTGATTATTTTCTTGATTAATCAATTAGTTATTTGGTCTATGAAATGGCAGAAATTGGTGAAAAATGTCGATTAATGTTTCCCACAGCCCAAGGTAACGTCTTCAAATGTCCCAACCCAAAAAATTGTCATAGAAGACTAAAGAACCCAGAAAATATTTACATTTGAGAAGCTGAAATCTGAGAATCTGGAAATTTTCTTCTTAAAAAATGACTCAAAACCATTAATCGATTATCAAAATAGTTGGTGATTGATTTAATAGTTGGTAATAGTAAGTTTAATTGTTGCAGCTCTACTGTTATGTCTGTGCGTTTATTGGGGAGCTGGAGCCAGGAGGTGATTAGCTTAGGTTAGCATGATGACTGGAAGCAGGGGTGGGGGAAAGCTAGCATTAGCCTAGCGCTGTCAAAACCTCAAAAATAGGCTCACTAAGAGATTTTCCCCCTCCTCAGTAACTCTTATGTCACAACCCTCTAGTCTAGTCTGTCTATTTTGGATAAACTTTACTCTGCCACTCAGCTTTAGAGGTGTTGTGGATGTATTTGTGAACGAGCCAGACTTGCTGTTTGCCCTGCAGCCATTGTTTTTGCTAAGCTAAGCTAATTGCTGGCTCTAGCCCCATACTTAAAAGACATGATAGGAGTATAAATAACTCTAGACAAAACAGAATATCAGTGTATTCATACCAACCATTTTTGACTTTTATGAATAACTGGCTCTGTTTTTATTAAATTCTTTTTTGGTTCTGGATTGTTCGCCAGACAAAATAAGCAATTAAGAGATGTCATCCCGGGCTTTGGTAAATTACAATGGACATTTTTATGTATTTTTGGACATTTTGTAAGTAAGCAGATCAAGTATAAGTACATGAATTGATAATGAACACAATTATTAGTTGGAGCCCTACTTTCCAAGCCAAATCCTGTCTCTACAAAACAAAACAAAACAAAAACCTCTGCATACTTTCTTTTCATTTACAACAGAATGACTTTTCTTTTTTCGGTTGAGGTTACAAAGTGGCCAGGGAGGAAAAGCTCTTTTCCTTTGTGTCCATCTTCAGTGTCTTTCCCAACACGTTGAACTGTTCCTTTAACATGAATTCAATATACACAAAGCCCTCTTTAAGAGCTCATTACCTTCTTATTATAGCATGGTGGTAATACAATACACACAGCCTGAGAGAGGGAATGTCACAGCCTTCAGACACTGAATGGAAATGTTTGCACATTCCCCAATGAAAAGACTTTCAGCAGAAACCTTGTACAGTACAAACATTAATTGCACAACTATTGTCACACACCCACAATACCCTGCATTACATCAGAGCCATTATTCCTAGTGAAAGATTAACTTAGGAGTTTAAGCATTACCCACATTAGGAGTTAAATTGGCTGCATCACAGTTTTGACAAACAGCAAGGTGTGTAGGGATGAGAGTTTAGAGTGTGCCTCACTTAGTATAGCTGCTGTGAGTGCATCTATGTGTGTGTGTGTGTGTGTGTGAGTTGTGCGTCAGAGCTTGGCCCATGCTGCTGCTGCAGAGTGAGGACACGTTTGGCTCCAGCTGCTAATCCTGCCGGATGCCTTTGCCATGATGTGTCTCTCGGCACCAGGAAATCCCCTCAATGTCTTCATTCAGGCAGCCTGCCTCACACACACACACAGTCGCTGCCTCGCTAGCCCTCGCGTACACTTTGTTAGCTTGCAAGTTGCGGCTCTTTTATGGCCAGTGCTATTCTTTAAACACTCCTGGGGCAGCAGCAAAATTTATGTATCTTGAGCACCAAACTCTTTTGGCTGTTCTGGTCTCTTGAGAACTGTCAGCTCGAGCACAGCCACAGTTTACAGAACTAACTTGGACAGAGGTTCCTGCTTCATTTCACCCACTGCCACTTTCACAGTTCCAGCTTTTGCCTGAGAAAAAAAAGATGCAGAGTGATGATGCAATGCCCAGAAATCAGCCTCCATTGTGTAATGTTGCTCGCTCTGCTTGGCTTCCTGGAATTCCCCCTTTTCTTATTCTGGTCACATTTTACCCAAGATACAAGAAGCACAGGAAATGAACTGCAGGTATCCCATCGTAGATCTACATTCCACATACTATAAGAAAAGAAAAAAATCTCCCCAGTTCAGTCACATTGACATGAGGTTCCTAAAGTTCCTGTAGTCGGTTTGTGAGGCTGCTCCTGGCAGGGATGTATGGTTGGTGTGTGAGCTGGTTGCTTTCCACTGTGCTGGTGGTTAGCCTTGGCTGGCCTCAGCCTGGCAGCAGCCATGGACCGGGCCAGAGTGATGTAATACCTTCATTTATAGGCGGCCGTTGCAGCCGGCTCTGTATGCCACCACGCATTTCTCACACTCTCACTGCCCCCTTCGCCAACTCACCCTCCCACTCGTCCCTCTCTGCTATTATACATAGGGCCTTACAGGCCTCAAACACACGCACACACGCATGCAAGCCTCCGTTGTTTGTTTTGTATCCTTGACTGCGAGAGCACAGAGTAGTCTGGAGCTGTGAGCCGTTAGAGGCAGGACTGAAATAACACTTGTCACCAGAGAGAGAAGCGGCAATAGTGGGAAATAAAGAGTGACCCAACACATTTGTTTTGCAGTATTTGTTTTTTCTTCAAAGTAATGCTGAAGTTGACTGGTTGATTAATAGACATCAATTTTGACATGAGTCATGTAATTAAGCAAAAATACCAACCCTGATTTTTATAGATAACTGGCTGTGCTTGATTAAATATCTTTTGGTTTCGGATTGTTTGTTGGACAAAACAAGTAATTAAAAGACGCCATCCAGGGTTCTGGTAAATTGTGACAGACATCATGGACTATTTTTGGACATTTTATAAAAAGGCAGATTAACTTTAAGTAGTGTAATGTTATTTGTTTTCCTGGTGTGGTTACAAAGTGGCCATGGAGAAAAGCACTCGTCCCTCGTGTCCATCTCTGACTGATTCAATCAAAAATCCATTAATTTCCTGATGTGGAATAACGTGGTTAGCCCAGCTACATGTTCAGGACAGAGTCAGTGACTCAGTTCCTTCCTGTTCTGAGGGGACAGTCAAGCAGTTAGTCATCCGCTGCTGCTGACAGCTTATATTATAACTAGTGGGGCCTCCTCTGTGAGTCCTAACAGAGAATTTCAGTTGTAATGTCATCACTGTGCAGTTAAGGAAAGTCTGTGGTTTTGTCTGTTTTCAGGTATGTGAGTAGTTTATATTCATAGGTTTGATTTCATTCTTTTCTCTGTTGTTTCATCTGTCTTATCTCTTAAACAAGTAAAGGGAGGAAGACGACTAAGTCTGTCTCACACCCACCTGTTCTTATCACCACCAAGCAACCCACACATAGTTATAAAGTTGTTCGTGTATAAAGGCATGCGCTAACGAGGCACATTCTCAGCATACCACTGCATTTGAAAGGAAACTGACAGTTCAATTCAATTACACTAACTTCTCTGTTACTCTCAGTCAAATAAACCACGTCACCTGATTTATTATCATTCATGTCACTATACTTTCTCTCTGTTTTTACTGTTTTGCACTCTGGGCTGAGATTTTGTGAGTGTAACTTGTTCTTATCGCTCTGCTTTATTTAGCTTCTCAGTAAGTGGAGGGAGGTGTGCCGGTCAGTGGAGACGTCACTTCACTTCTGCTGCTATATTGGGATTTTTCTAACAAGCCTCAGTGGCTACCTACTGATGTGTTGCTACCACTTTATGTTAGCTAAGCTTGCTGGCTGGGCCAGAGGTGACAGTTGGTGGCCCCTAAGAAAGCTGGTAGCTTTCCAGAGAAAAGTAGTTCAGAGTCTAAAGCAGAATGTTTATAAAGGTTAAGCCAGGAAATCTTCCAAGTAATGCAGGATTTGATGGGTCAGTCACCTACATTTAATGGTATCTAGCAACGCAGATAGGTTTAATTTTGTTTATGGTGCTCACAGCATTGAAAGATGACAAGAGAAATTTGTCCTAGCAAATTAACATTTTAAAATCCCAGGCTTTGGTGATGAACCTTACATTTAATTGTCACTGTTGTTTGCTGCTGTCTCTGTCCAGGTGTATTACAGGTGATTTAAACCAATTTGGGCAAATTTTTTTGAGGCATTTTAGAAAATAACATAAATAAACAATTTTGAGAAACAATTAATTGTTGAAGTCACTTTTAATCAATGAAAATACTTGTTAGTTGCAGCCCTGATGGCAGCTCTACATAAACATATACTGTAACTGGGATTTATTGACCTTTAAATGTTGATCAGATTGAATATCTGCAATTGGCAATGTAAATAGGTATGCCAGTAGTGTGTTTACACGCGTGCAGTAAATACATGCTTGTCCATATTTGGATCTGTAAACCCGTGTGTGTGTGTGTGTGTTGTGACCCCTGGGTGAACCTAATGGACTGGCCCACAGTCGGTGAACAGCTGGCCACCAGAGCGGTACAGTGGGAACCAGATCAAATGCCATCTCAGCCCCTATCTGCTCTCTGTGCTACTAACACACACTCATAACACATAACCGCTCACTATGTGAATGACAGACCCATTGGTCTTTCTCACACACACACACACACAGATCGCTTTTACTTTAAGAATGTGGTCTTTCTTGCAGGTGTTGTTTGTGTTGCACGGCACACACCTGGTTTCCCTGTGAATGGCTCGTGTGTGTGTGTTTTTATAATAAATTCACCCAGGGCTTCATCTGAGAGGCAGGCTTGAGTGGGGGTCAACGACCTCTTCTTTATATTGTAATCACCGCACTCACATAATTGGTTCTATTAAAGTCTCTTGATATGATAATGTCTGACACACTCATCTGCGCGATTGCCCTTTTTACACATGAAAGAGTGTGTTGGTGAGTGTGTGTGTGTGTGTGTGTGTGTGTGTGGGTGGGTGGGTGGCAGAAAGTACAACGTGAGAGGAGAGAGTTGAGGAATGGAGAACCAGCTAGATGCTGAGTGGCACTCTCTTGTACTTTTGGGTTTGCTAAATGAATTTTAAGGATTTTATAATGAAAAGTATAGTCGGGACGCTTTTTCCCACGTAAGTAGAAAATTATGAATTTGAAACACACTTGACTTGCTCTTGTTCAGCCTCTGATTTCTCCATCAAAGTCAATAAGCTCAGTACATGTTCAGCTCCACAGACTGAAGCCACTTTGACTTTAAATGTCGGTGTTTGACAAAAGACAAAATCTTTGTGTGAGGAGCAAGTTCAACTAAAGAATTATACTCTTGAAATTGCTCTATTCGTATATAAGGGAATATATAAGTGCTTGATAACGAAGCTTGAGTCTACACATTCGTGACCACATTGGCCCCTGCAACAGCCACTCGTACACACTATTGCATTATTAAACACTTTTGCTCTCTCACAGCTTCGCATGCAGAGCACATAGTTTGGGAGGTTTATCTGTATTAGAATTCCTCGCCTCAAATAAATATTGATACAGATTAGGTATGACTCATACAGGCGTTGTGCAGATTTGTTCTTTGGTATTTTTCTGGTATTTTCTCTTTTCCTAAATAATGTTGTGATGATGTTCAAGAGACGTGTCTGGATTGTTTCCATTTGTGGAAACCCCATAGATGTTGTCATTGCAGGAAGTAGCAGACCAGGTGTTGCCTCATTGCCTGGTCTGAGCAAAGCCAAGTGACAACAGTCCACATGACAAATGATCGAACAGCCCTCCTACTGTCTTCGACTATCAACACCCATTCGTGACGTTCTAAATGTCACTTTGTGGTCAGGCGTTATTTCGCTGTAACTATGTGAAGGAGTTTATATAGCTACAAGTCATCAAACAGTGGAGAGCTCTCTTTCAGTTCCCTAATTCAGCCGAAAAAGATTGAGATTGACTTCGCACGACTGATGCATACCTTTTTGTCTGTAGATGACGAGGAAGCGCTCAATTCCATCATGAAGGACCTGGCAGCTCTGGGTCGCTGCTATACTCAGCACAACAGCCACAAGCCCAAGAACAGGACATTACTCTACAAACAGGTATGTACGGCATCCAGTCACACTGCTTCACTTAAAGGGGAACTGCATCCAAAATCTATCTTTTGAGCACTGATATAACCCTCTTAGTTCCTCTTGTAGGCTTGAATGTTGGCTTTTAAATGTTTCCATTTAATTGAGAGCAACAGTGTATGTCAGTTACAATAGATTCTTATAGTTCTATCAAGGTTTTTTGGCCAAATTCTGTCTTATGTTTCAAATGGTCATATTTTTCCCACAATATGTCTTAATACACAACTTGTATTGGAATTGCAATTGTCTTGGGAGTCCTTGCAACATATTCAAAAGAAACCAATGAAGGATTGGGACATACTGAGTTTACCAACGCACAGATAAGAAGTAGATGATAGTGCAGGGATGTTTTCAAACTCTCTCTGGCTGGAAAATGTTGTCTCAATGTAAGATTTTACTGTAGCTGACATGAATGTAATCTGATATCACATTCTCAGTTCCTCATGAACGGGCACACAATTGACTTTTTACAGTCACTTTTTCATGCCAACAGAAGAGGTGTCTTTTTTTGGCAAGTATCACTTTAGAATGGTCACGTAATTCTGCTTAATTACACTTTGTTAACCGCACACAGGAGAAGCACAGGGGTGTCTTTAACCTTTACTGGGTTTACACACAAAACCTCCACCGCACTTCCTTTTTCGATTGTGTTATGCTGGACTGACAGCTGCTGGCTGCCAAAGTCAGGTGAAGGTTGTGCTTTATTTTTGATAAGGATATAAATGAAAGAAGCTTAATTGTGAGTCTTTATTCAAAGCACATTACAAATACTAATGTGACATTCATGAGCATGGGAATGTCAGACTCCTCTCAACAAAACAGAGATGATACTTATTGGTGTTTTGTACTTCATTTGACCAAGTTGCATGCTGCAGGTGAACATGGCCTGAACCATTATTGGTCTACTGTAACAATGGCAAACCAGATCTGACTTAAAGATATGACACCCATCTTTACTAGCAAAAATATCACCACTACTACTACTATTACTAGTAGTTTTCAGTTGTCTTATGTCCTTTGTTTATTAAATGGCCGCAGTTTTCAAACTACAAATAGTTGAGAATGATAAAATGACAGATTTTGGACAGCTAATCACTCTCCTTCATGGTTTTTGTACACGAAAAGCTTCAGTGCTTCCAGGATTTAATTCCTCTCAATCACCTTGTGCCTCTTCAGAAGTCGTTTCCTTGTGCGTTTGTTCCCTCGGTGGAATGATAATTGGCAAATCCTCTTAAAGCACCAATGTTTATGATGAGACATAAACAAACAGTGATGAGCAAAGAGAGTTTCCGCTCAGAGTGCTGCAGTCCTCTGTGATTTGGGGTAAACCCCTGCTTTTTAACCAATAGCCTGCACTGATACAATGTCAGTGTTAGTTTATCACCATAACCTCACGCAGACTTGCAGGCTCCTCCAGATTCCTGCTCCCTTGGGTAATGGCTTTATAAATAGAAATCTTAGATTGTGTCATGCCATCTTTGGAGTCAAGTTGAAGGATAGTGTTATCTTTGCGTTGCACAGCTTGACAAAATGCACGAGACGCTGCAAACACTGAAGCACCTTTATTGTCAAATGTAAAACATTTATCATTATAATACTGTTTGACACTTAGATTCCTTGTGCAGCTTATCGTTTTCATTTCTTCAACAGTTCAAATCCCACATAAAACCATGAATCATTTTAACTTTCCACTTCCATAACTCCCCTCTGTTGTTGTTTTTCCTCTCAACAGGATTTAAGAGTCAAGCTGGAGCATGAGAGAGAAAAACGGTATGTTGGAACCTCCGTATTGTTTTTTCTACTCCTCTATCCAAGCCTTAACTCTTCAGTTCGGATCTTTTTTTTTTTTTTTGTTATGCTTTGCCATGCCTGGGATTTTGTGTCTAGGGGAAATCACAGTTACATGCCAGACTAGCATAAAGAGAGGGAAAATTCCTTCTTTGACATTTAGCCGAAGCCTTGTGTTTCAGACTCGGACAGGCTCTTTGAGAGAGGAAAAAGGCCCGAGAGAGGGAATGAGCAAAAAAAAAAAGACAGAGGGAGCGCCAAGTGTCCAGTCTTCCAGGCACACCCCATATTAATACTCCATCTTCTGTGTTTTCTTGTGCTTTTCTTCTGTCCTCAACATCCTTCACCCTGCAGTCGCCTGTCCTCCCTCAAAAGGCAGAGTGTGGTTACAGTAACTCTGTCTGGAGACAGTCACAAGCGTTTTTTCCACCAAGGTGCCTTACAGTTTGTTTACCACGTTGGAGCACTTTGAAAGCCGAGGCGCCCAGTATAAATAACCCAGCTTTTGAACGGGAGAGGCTTTATTTGGTCCTCAGTGCTGAGTGAGACCGAGTCTCTCGGGTCCTTGTCTGGCCTTTAGCATTGCATCCTGGGACAGGTCCAAGTTCATAGACAGATATTGTCCCAGTGAAACCCTCGTTTCACAAACCCACAGAGAGACTGAACTCGGAACTCCTGAAGTGAGGGAAATAACAAACACAGAGTGTACTGTTACAGTGGAAAAAAAAAAAACACCAGGGAGAAACTGACCAGAACCTACAAGAATAATTGCCTTGATTCATCAGAATATAGAGCAAGGGAACAGGCATTGGTTCAGTGAGGTTGTGATTAGAAAGCCACAGGCTCATAGGAGTGAGAAAGAAAGGAGAAACGGCACGCTCCTCCAGCAGAACAGGACTTCACACTGGGCCTCTCCACTTTTTCACAGACCTAATTGGCTACTGCGGAGGAAGACTCGAGTTTTTCATGTTTCTGCCTCCCTCTGTTTCTCCGTCTCACGGCCTTGTCTTTCTCACAAGCTCCCCTCACACCGCACTGCTCTCTTGGAACAGACGCACAACAAGCTCGCTCTGGAAGACACCATTTATAGATGTCAAAGGCATCTCTTTTTGTATTCATTTTTTTTGATTCACTCTGTCAATTCACACTTTCTTTCACTTTCCCTTCTCGTCTCATGTTGTTAGCTAGTTCTCTCCATGTTATCCTTGTCTGAGTTTTGACCACTTTCACTTTGAATTTGGCCTGTTGTGGAAATCAGTAGGATATCCTGAGTTTGTTACCTCATGGGATGAAATAATATCACATCGTAACATTAGTATTATAATATTTAAAGCAGCTCTAAAGCAGATGTTCGCTAAAAAGTTAGCCGTGTTGACTTAAAAGGTCAGAACTTGTCAGTAATGTGGTTACAGCTTGATGTTGCTACCCCAAAATGGCCAAAAAAAACAGTTATTGTAGGTTTAATGTTTCGTTTTCTAGGGACGTAGCACATAGCAATGACCGAAGCCACATACGACAGCTTTTATAAGAATACACTGAGCTCGATAAGAACACATATAAAGCAACAAAAACAGTCATACAAAAATCCAAAGGAAGGTTTAATTAAATTTTCAATGCGCTCACTCTTGAGAACATTCTTGAAAACTCAGAAGTGATATCTTATTGGCCGCGTATCGAAAAACTATCATTATTGCGATTTCCGTCCAAGTTGCAGCACCAGTGTGAATTACATTTGATACTTTAGCAGTGTCCACGGGAGTCCCTGAGTCAGGAGAACCGTGTTGTCTGTCCACAATGGAATCTAATTGGACGGTCTCTCTTTTCATTGGCAAGCACTGAACGTTTGGGGCAGGAAATAGGAGCTGTGTCTCTCTCGTCCCCTGGCTCTGCCTCAGGGTCTCCTGCCAGAGAGTGAAGGAACCGAGCCAGAGTTTTTTTTTTTTTTTTTTTTTCTGTGTGTATATGATTGTGATTGTGTCGATGAGAGAAAGAGATCGAGTGTGCTGGGATGTGTGAAAGCCTTTTTTTTTTTTCACTCCACAAATCTGTGTGTTTTTTTGTGGAGCGTGTGTCCACATGCTTTCACAGAGGAAGGAAAGCCATATCTTTTCGAGCAGCATCCTCATACCCCCCCCTCCCTCTCCCTCTCCCCTCCTCCACATCCCTCCAGCTCTTTATCAGACACATCATCGCTGAGTATAAACAGAGACGGAGAGCGTTTAGCTGTGCTTCTGCTCGCCTCTGATCTGCAGGCCTCCCTCTTCCCAGAATCCTCTCCTCAAATGAGGGAGCCAATGAGCAGTCATTAAGATAGGCAGAGCCTTGGCCTCTGATGAGGAAATGATGGGATGAAAACAAGTCCTTTTATCAGGATACTATAAAGAGATAGTGGGCTGCTGATTCTTCAAAAGCAAGTGAGGATAGATTGAAAAGAGAGGAGAGTAAATGCAGGAGAGAATCTTTTTCCCTTTCTTTCCCTTTATTTTCTTAGGCTGTCGCTTTTATTTTCTCTCTCGCAGTCTGTAAATATCTCCGCGTCTCTGTATCTTTCACTCTGTCACTCATTTAAAGAGGAGGGAAAGACACACATCCTGCTGCTTTTGCTGCCGCTCCAGATTTTTTCCCCTTTCCTCTCAGGAAGTTTCCCATCTGCCTTTGTGCTGGCTTAGTTGAGAGGCCCAGTGGTGTTGAAACAGTGGCCGATGCACACACTGATTGGGAAGCACACTCATGCATGCAGAGTTTTACAAACACACACGCATCCATATATACACTCACTACAAACACTCGCTGATAAGCTCGGACTCAGACAGACAGACAAAGTGAGCACACTCATAGTCATACACGTAGGCATACAGTAGATAAGAACTGACATATATACACATCTAAGAGGGGTTGCTCTGTTTTCATTGCATTGATTAATGCCCTGTTAGCATCTTGTTGGCTCGGCTCGCTCCTCTCCTTGACCCCGTTGACCTGTGCCTTTTTTTTTTAATCCTGTTACCATAGAAACACTGTTACATCTAGTAAAAAACATATGTTAGAAATAAGGAAAAAAACCTGGATCCATCACATCTATTACTGCATTTCTACTCCTCTTTTCTGCTCCACTGCGTCATAGTGTTGTGAGTATATTAATTAAATGATAATTAACTAGTAAACAGGAAACAGTCATGGCTGCCAGGCGATCACTTACTCTGCCAAAGTCCTACATCAGAGCAGAGTTTCTAAGTCTTAGTAGTCTGTGCTCATAAATGTTGCAGCTAGACACCACGCTCGCTTCCTTTTGCGACCTCTGACCTCGCTGGTGTTCTCTGCTTCCCAGAATCATCCCGTTCCAGAGGCCGCTCAAGATCAAGGAGCTGCTGCAGAAAGTTACAGAGGCCTTTGGACAGCAGATGGACATGTTCTTTATGGAGAAAGAGGTACAAAAACAACAAGAGGAAACGCGGTTAAGATATTTCGTTGCTGTTGTGAATCTAAATAAGAATGTCGTAAGATATAGAAAGTGACTCATATCCACGTGGCATGTGTGTATATTCTCTAAGGTGCATAAAACCACATATTCAGCTGTATCTTAAGAACTCATGAAGAAAAAGCCTCATGCATAAGTTTGTCCTTGTAAATAGGTTTGCAACTAACGATTATTTTCATTATCGATCTGATGTCCTCAATTTGATGATTATTTTCTTGATTAATCGATTTGTCGTTTTGTCTACAAAATGTCATAAAATGCAAAAAAAAGCCTGTTATAATTTCCCAGAATCAAAGATGATGTCTTCAAATGTCTTATTTTATCCAAGCAACAGTCAAAAACCCAAAGATATTCAGTTTATTATCATGTATGACAAAGAAAAGCATTTAATTATCACATTTGAGAAGCTGAAACCAGCAATTTTTTGGCATATTCACTTAAAAAATCACTGAAACAATAATGAAACAATCAGAATAGTTGCTGATTAACTTCCTGTCAATCAACTGATTGGTTAATCGACTACTTGTTGCAGCTCTTGTTGTAAAATCTAACGTAAGTTAGATTAAAAGGGCATGACAGCAACATCCATAGTACGTCATGCATGCACTGATGCTTTTACATGCTATTATTATGGAACAATGGGGAACAAAAAGGTCACGCGCTGTATGTTTTCTTGTCCTTTCAGTTGCTTCTGCCCCTAAAGACACAGGAGGACCTGGATCAGGCGGTGCTGACGTTGGGCTGCAGCTCGGGGATCAACGGGCTGCTCAGGATACTGCTGAAGACCCCCAAGAACAATCATGTGAGTCCCCCCAAACAACGTGCGCTATGCTAAGTGCATCATTAACAAAGCAGCATTTCTACTAACACAAAACATGTCTTACAGAGCTTCAGTCATTTAGATTTGTCACTGTGTAAATTGTAACCATAGCAACCGTGAGAAGGAATAGCTGAAAGTTAGTCACTTTCTGACAATAGTACAGCTGTATGAAGTCATTCTTTTTTTGAAACCTTATGAGTCAACTGGACCAGAGATACTGCTGAAACCTGCAACAGAGGAAACAAACTTCCTCCACCAACCTGATGTAATCGGACAATGATGTAATGCTATACTTACTTCCTGCTCTCCCTCTCACTAGCTCTCAACTTTCTCCTGACCCCCCCCCCCCCCACCCTCCTGTGTGTTTTCTCCTCGCAGTACCTACAGGTGAACAGCAGGGACAAACAGAGCGAGATGAGGTCGTCGCGGTCACTGGGAGATCTGAAGGGCTCCCTGCTCAAGGGCTCGGAGAGGGTGCGCAAACACTCGACAGGTGAGTCAGCTCGTGGGAACACACGCAGGAATGTAGGGACTGGGGAGATCAGAATGCCATTACAGCTCTATGAAGACTTTTTTTTTAGATGTACAGTAATTCCTACAGATCTTCATGTCTGCTCATGCCTGATTGAACACAGTGGAAGGAAAAAGGGAGGAGGCAGAAAAACAGCAAGCACAGCCAAATCCTGCTGATGTCAGGGCTTCTTGTCCACCTGCTAAAGCCTCGAGGGTGACTTGTCAGTGTCAATTTACAACACGGTGATGCCACAGTCATAGGAATGTTAATAGCGAGATGAGGGACATGCTTTGTCTGAATGGAAAATGCAAATTGAAGGTGAAAGTGACAACTGTTAACAGCTAGAGAGAGACATTGTCAAAGCAAGGACGAGTTCCTGCTCTCTTGCCAAACAGCTGTCTGCGGCGTGCATCATCACCTTGATTTGTTTGATTCTAAAGTTGTTGTGTTAAAAGTGTTGATCCTCGGATGTTAAAGCGAGCGTACGTGACATAAATGCAGCTTGTGTTAAGACGGACTAAAGTCCTTTTTCTTGTCATGTTACACTCCACGGCTAGATAACGCGGTACACTCACAGTTCTGTTGTCCCTCCTGGCTTGTTTGGTAACACAGCGTGAAGGTTTATTTTGCTCTGTGCAATACTGAGCTTTCTCCCTGCCTCTCATGTCTGAATCTTTTTTTCATTCCCTTTATATCAGGTCTCCCCAGAAAGGTCAACATTTCAGTCATATCTCAACCCTCAGAAACTACCGGCCCTCTCTCTCTCTGCATTTGCATTTTCGCATAGCAGTTGTAAACACTTTATGATCGCTGTCAACGCCAATCTTTCTCACGTAGCTCCAATAACATCAGAGCTGTCACCATCCCGACTCGTATAAATTGTATAGAATTACCTCGCTCTCTATCAATTCCCCCGTCAGCTACAAGTCAGAGAAGGGAGGGAGAGGCTGAGAGATAGAAGCGGAGGGAGTGGTGGCAGATGAGAGGTGACAGGAGAGCGGTGACAGTGGATGGTTGAGTGAAGATGTGATGTGAGCCCCGGTACCTCAATGATGTACAGCAGCAGGAGGGAGGAGAAGGAAAGGGGGGGGTGGGGGAGGCGGGGGAGAAAGGAGGAGAGGAAAGAAATTAAATCATGAAGAAAAAGGAGCTGAAAATTTGGCTTTCAGTTAAAAACTAGACTGTTGATTCTGATATTTTCCTATACATCTTTACTCCTTTATACTTCTTCGGTATCCCTGTCAGCACAGCCAGTGACAGTCAGACTTTCAGTGAGTCTTCTTACTGTGTCAAGGACGAGTTCTCAGTCTCCGCTGCAGCTCAGCCGGGGGAGCGTTTGTCACAGTAATTGAGGTTATAGGTGGCAGCAGTGTGGTTTAGTAAATCATCTCTCGTTGTCCTGGCACAGTTGAACTTGTACCCATGAATAACACCGTGACGCTGTTTTCTCCCCCCTGTTTTTCATCTCTTCATCATCTTTCCCTCCGTTCCCTCTCGCCTTCACCTTTCAATTTCTCCTTTTGTTCTCCGGATTAACATCTATTCTCCCTTCTGTGCAACTTAACTCATCCGTTCTCTTTCTTTTCCTCACTACCTATCACCTTCCCAGGTTCCCTCCACACAGGTCGGACGTCCCCGCCCCCAGGTAGTGTCCCTGAGGAGCAGCAGCAGATTGCACGCCAGGGCTCCTACACCAGCATCCACAGTGAAGGGGAGTTCATCCCGGAGACCCAGGACCAGAATGTAAGAGCCTCCACCAAAGAAAAAAGACTTTTATCCACTCAGACAGTTAAATATCATCATTATAAAACCAGGTTCTGGGTAAATATGTATCCATAGTAGTACCTGTAGTATGTACCCATCAACTGGTATCAACATATAACATTTAACATCAACATATAACATTTATATGCAGCTTTTAAACAGAGCTGTCCAGTACTCATGCTGCAGTGGTACACACTGCTGTCTATACTGCTGTATACTCTCCCCCACATGATTGCATGCTGTGTGACCGTCGATCCCCCCTGTGTTATTATATCTGTCAGATGCTGGATCCCTTTGGGAGTGCAGACAACTCTCTGTCGAGCAGCTGTCAATCAATAGATCAAGCACTGGACAGGTGAGTCATCATGCAGCGTGTGATTTACGACCGTCGTCCGTGTGGATTTTTTATTTATGATGTACACGTTCACACTGTGAGGCTGTTGTGTGCAAGTCTCGGTCTGCATCATCTTGTTTGTGCCTTTTAACTTACTTGGATGTGAACTTGTATGTTGCAAACACAGACACACACACACACACACTCACACACACACACAGAAGCAAAGTTTATAAATGGTGTTAAAGGTCAGCAAAGCTCTCTGACTCTCTGACCCTGCCTTCTGCCCATCAGGTTTATGCAGATTTCATAACTCATCATTGTACAGTGTATGAAACTCTTAATTGGTCCTCTCCCATCATAAGAAGACAGCGACATTGGCTGCAGTTTAATTTTAAATGTATACACTTATGCCCTCACTATTTAAAGCAGTTCATTGTACCTTTCTCCTCCAATTATCAATTGAGAAACTCTATCCAGCTCTTTTTTCTGTTCCTGTAGTCGCTATAGCTATAGTAAGAAAGCCTTTATGTTTAAAGCTCCATCTGATTGGAATAATCTACCTGTATATATATCTTTCCACTCATTCAAAAATGCCTTGTCTTCTTATTATGGAATCATACATATCCATAACGCCTATAATAACACCTCTATAATTATGTTTTACTGACATTAATACATTTTTGTGAATGAATGATCCGTTTGCTCTGCTTGGAGTATGATCCCCTGATTTTGTATGTCTTATGGACTGTTACATTTGGTATTGTTTCATTATCTTATAGTTATTTCTAGTTTCTGTTAAATGTTTTCTCTACTTGTGCTTATATTGTATTAATGTCATTTAGGACCCCCTCGAAAACGAGATGTTACCTCTCAAGGGGGTTATTCCTGATAAAGACTTTCCAAAGAAAGGTCACTTTGCTGTTGCCATAGCAACATAACTCTTATCTGGACGCCTGGATTCCACCGTTATCACGAGAGAGAGAGAGAGAGAGAGAGAGAGAGAGAAACAGAGACTGTGTGGGAGATGTGAAAGAGTGAGCAAGAACATGCCACTTGAGAGGCAAAATTTGAGCCAGAAATTGAGAAGCAGTTTAAGAGTGAGAGTGAAGTGGAAGGGCTGAGGAGTGAAAAAGAATGAAATTGAAACAAAAGGGAAAAGAAAAGTGAGCGAGTGTGAGGTTGAGAGAGAGAGAGAGAGAGAGAGAGAGAGAAGGGCGGAAACAGCTCTACCTGCACGAGGCTTATCTGGACTCCAGGCTGCAGAACAATGGCAGGAAACGAGTGCATGGAACTTTTCCCTGCGAGCGGGCATGCGTGCCCCTTATCCAGGGTCTCGTGGCCCCGCGCCGCCCTGCGGTCAGCAGAGACGTCACTCTCTGTCGGGTTGTCAGGCCAGGGCTGGCTACAGACAGCCAGGGAGGGTGGGAGGTGGGAGGGGGTTTAATGTACATACACATATTTAATGATAAAATATTTGTTCCGCTGCCAGTTGAGCAGCTCTGAGCACAGCACACGCATTCACTTTCTCATTGTTAGTGTAGTGAGGTTTTAGCCAGCGCCCAGCTTATCTTTTCTAATTCAAGACTTTGTTGTTTTACATCAATCAAGACTGAAAGCTTGGTAGTTTGAATGCAAAAGTCATTTTGAAGCATTTTGTGGCGATTCAGAAGTTTTAGGCCAGCAGCGTAGCCAGACTCTGTTTGAAGATATGGGGGAATTACAGACTGAAATAGCGAATCATTTTTCAGCTTTTCCTCTCCCCTGTTCTCTTGTCATTTCAGTCCTCCGTTCTCGCAGAACAACCGCGACAATAATTACCTGAACCTCAACTATGAATACAAAGGTAAGTGAGGAGAAACCTGCAGCTGTGCGTCTGTTATCGTCTCTCCACTTCTAAAAATGCTTTCTTTGCTCAACTCAAACACTGCAGAAAGATAAAGAGAGGTGCAAAAAGCTTCTTTTTTTTTTTGTTCTGTGGTAATTATAGCCACAAAATCAGTTTCACAGAAAAAAAGAACTAAAGCTCTGTTCCTATTAGCCCCCGATTACTTAAAATGCTTCCTCATTGCAAATGCTCTCTAGAGATTACTAATGAGGAGGGAGATGATATTATTTGATGGTTCTATCTGGGAGTATATATATATACTTGAAATGAGGAATAGGTTATTGCGAAGATATTTAATATCTTGGTTGTACGTCTTGTGAAGCTGAGTGTCTCATAAGGTGATGAAGGGAGTGTGATAGTATCATAACTCTTCCTGCTTTATCTTCCACTCGCTCTCCTCTGTGTACCCTTTGTCCATCTCCTTTTCCCTTTTGTCTCTCCCCTTTTTGCCTTTTTTTTTTGTTCAAACTCCAGTTCCTAATAGACATCGCTGTTTTCCTGCCTTTTCATGATCACTTCCCTACTCCATCCCCTCTCCTCTTGATACCCCCCTACTCGTCTACTCCTCGTCCCCGGGGTCCCTGTCTGTCCCTTTTCCTTCAGAACGCAGATCAAATAGAGTAGGATGATAGATAAGGCCACACTAATCCTCGTGAACAGAGGATACAGCAGCTCCCCCAATCTGGTCATTTCTTTTTCTCCTGCGCCACCCCAGTGCTGTAACTTAAAGAGGGAGTGCGGCACATAGTGTACACAGACTGGGAGAACTGGAGCTTCATATAGCTGCAGCAGTACTTGAAGACTCACTCGGGCACGCATGCATGCATGTGCTTGCACACACACACACACATAAACGTACGTTCCCCTCCCAGATGTAAAGCTGTGTGGCCCTTCCTGCTGAGGGCTACAGTATTTGTTTACCATTCCCTGTGAGTAGATTTTTCCTCTCCATCCCGCACTGCCAAACACAAAAAATAACTCCCGTCTCCATGGGATACGGCCACAAAAACAGCACGAGGGGAGGCAGTCATCTGACAGAACAGCTGCTTTCAATTGCAAGTGGCTCCGCTGCTCTCCATTTAGTGTGTGTGCGCGTGTGCGTGTGTGTGTGTGTGTGTGAGAGAGAGTGTCAGCGCTTGCCTGCGTCAGCACTGCTCCCCACCTGCCTTTAGTTACTGCTCCACTGGGTTCAGAGCTAAGGCTAAGCTAGCACACATGAGCTGTTTTCAGCTCTCTTGGCTGCAGTGAAGCGATACAACAGCTCTGTTCCGTGTGTGAAAAGCTGTCTTCCTTTCCGCTGCTTTTGCGCTCGACTTTGATTTGACATGCCAAGATGAGCGAAAGCAATGTAATGTCTTTCAGATGTGATCAGATGAAATGTGAAATTCTGTTATCCTTATTAGGCATCGATATGTTTGTGCACACGTGCTTCTCACTGTTTCCGAGCAATCAAACCTGCATTTATGAACTTGAGGAATGAATAAAGACAACTGTAAATGAAGAAGTATTGTGACTGCAAATTGAGAATTCAGTTGTAATGTGAGAGTAGTTGTTGAGTTTTCAATTACAGTATATTGGACTTTCTATCTGACAGCTTTGCCTCATTCCTCCCCCTTTAGGTCGCCATGGGAAAGGAGGGACTTTCCCTCGCCAGTTCCAGTTGCCCAATCGCAGCAAGGATTATGGAGACCGTAAGAAACCGGCTTTGCTAGAGCGATAACAACAACACTATTGTTGCTCAGATTAAACAGATTTGTTGCTATGTCTATAGGACAACACACACAGACACACATCTACCAGTTTTGTTTTTTTTTTTCTTGAGGTTTCTGATATTGGATCTCATTCTTTATCGTACCTCCTACTCACATTCACCGTTGATCATTTTGGCATTTTTTACACCCTGTGTAGATTTGGTACATGAAGTGCTGGCTTGCTGTTCCAGGCAGCTGCTAGTAATTGCTTACTCAGAGGCTAACCTTGGCTAGCAATGATTTACATTTCCCTGTGGTGAACCTGAACTTGTATAAAAACACAGCGCCCTGCTTCCTGTCTGAGGGGAAGTGGGACGGAGTGGCAAGAGGCACTCTGCTCTGGCTGGCCCTCTTGGCCAAGAGCTCACTTTATGCACGACACCTGTAAAGTAATGTGTGAAAACTATAAAATTCATCTGCAGTACAAACAAAAGATGCAGTGATCTGTGTGTGTTAAGTCATTCAAATATGTCTCATTGTTCTTGTATATGTGTTTTTAGGTCGCAGGACACTTCCGAGGAGCTTCATGCCGCAGGAGAACCTCTTCCAGCTGGTTCCCTCCAGTCGCACACGCAGTTATAATGGAGACAGTACGCTGCAGTACAGCGACCTTCGCTCACTGGGTCGCACCAGTGACAAAAGCTGCCAGCGTGGTACAGCCAAATGTGAGTTATTTCTCTTAAATCTCAAAACTCTTGAAGTGGAGGGAGAGGAAAAGGAAATATTCTTCCTGAAACATACACACTTTAAAATTAGCTGCATTTTTGTGAGTTGGTGTTGTATCTGTATGATTCCTGTGGATAATCTGCCAAATAAACCCTTATTTCATAGATAAATTCAGAAAGTTCAGACTTTCCCCTGCTTCTCAAGAGTAGGGTTGATAATTGTGCCTCAGTATGTTTATGGTACTGACTGCCTGTATCACAGAGTATTGATAAGCGTCAAGTATCGAATAAATGTAAAGAATGACCTCTTTAGATTGCTTGTTTTATCTGATCAACAGCCAACCAACACCCCAAAAATATTCAATTCGCAATGATATAAAACAGAGAAAAGCAGCAAAAGCTCACATATGAGAAGTCAGAACCATAAATGCTCAACATGTTTGCTTTAAAAAACGACTGAAATGACTAATTATCTACCAGAACAGCTGCTGATGAAATATCTGTTGATTGACTATTCAGTTCAGCTCTACTTGCATCTAATGTCTGGTTAAATTTGTGATCTTGTTTACTTTTTCTTTGATCAGATCTTGATGTAAGTCAAGGTCTTGTGAAGCAGCTCATTTTTAGGCTAAATTCAACATTTACAGTAAGAACTTGGGCCTCTATTGCTAAATGAAAACAGACAAACATTTACACAAACTGTAATTTATATGGAAAATGGATTTACATCAACAAATTGATGATACATAACAGTGTGAGAGAATGTGAGGGTAGTATTTTCCTTTTTGAAAAGTCAAACTGTGTTATTTCAAGAGTTTTAAATGCGTTACGCCATTGTGGATACAGACAAAACACGGATTATTTCTTTTCCAGCAAACACTCTATGGGTGTCAAAACAGAGTCTTCATTCCTCATAATGGATAGGAAGAGGCAACAGAAATAATTTACAGTGATACTGTATGTCACAGAAGACAGAATTGCCCTCTTATCATCCTGAACACTGTCTCAGATTGAGCCATGTCACAGGCTTACTAATCACATCTGTCCTCATTCAGTTTACAGGCGCCGTTGCCCAGAAACTGCCTTTGTCATGATGCGAAATCTCAGCTCAGCAGTCTGTGGTTGACGTGTCAGTCTCCGGTGTCCTTCTCACCCACACACAACCGAACTGCCTAACCCAGCCACAAAGAACTCTGTTAATACCAAAACAAAGTCTCAGAGTCTGAGCCTGCGTAGATGAGAGTTGTTGAGATGATCTTTCTAGGTTTTGACAACTTTCTGTAGGCTGATTGTGGCTTGACTCAGATATCTTGGGTTTCCCCCATCTGAGAGGGTCTGCGGGTGGAAATTATTTAAATACCCTGCGGTGGATTTGACGTCTAGTCTTGGTGAAGTTACTGTGCGAGTTATATTCGGGTCTTGCGGTGGATTTTGACACATGCTTTGGAGTTAGTGTTTGCTCCGATCAGTATATCACAGTGGATCTGTCTGCCTCTGGGGGCTTAGTAACAAAAAGTAAATTACTGGTGGGTTTTCATCATCTGGTGTTTTGTTTCTGCAGCACCGCGGGCGCCAGTCAACTGGCGACAAGGAAAGCTCCTGGGGCGTGGGGCGTTCGGGGAGGTCTACCTCTGCTATGACGCCGACACAGGCCGCGAGCTGGCTGCCAAGCAGGTGCCCTTTGATCCCGACTGTCAAGAAACCAGCAAGGTGAGTGCAAGAAAAATCTCACATCTGTTTGGAATAAATCACTGACTCTCAGGTATTTGTGGTATTTTATAATTGAAGATAAAATATTTGGATCACGTTCTGGTTCTCTCTGCAGGAGGTGAATGCTCTGGAGTGTGAGATTCAGCTGCTGAAGAATTTGCGTCATGAGAGGATCGTTCAGTACTATGGTTGCCTTCGGGACCTCGAACAGAAGAAACTCACCATTTTTGTGGAGTTCATGCCTGGGGTGCGTATTCTGTAGGGTCATGTCATTTGAATATGTTTAGTCCTTTAAAGTCGTAGTACGTCCTTAAAGCTTGAAATACCTCAACGAATAACGTCTCAGAATGTCATAATGTCAGTTGTTTTTGAAAGTACACAGAAATTTTTAAGACAAACATCAAATCAAATCTTTACTAGCCACATCTGCTAAAAACCATTTCAGAAATGTCACCAGCTGTCAAAAAACATGTCCTCATTGGTTGATGTCAGCACAACAACTCCGTTTATGAGATCATTTTCTCAGTAAATGAGCATGTTAATGAGCTGCTGTCGCCTGTGAACCCTGTCCCTGCGGCTGTTTTTAATATTTCCTGGGCTATTTTTTTTTTATTTTTTTTTTTTTCTGAGTAGCATTGAGTGTCTTAGTCACACATTGTCTTGTATTTGGAAATGTTTATGTTTCGCTGGAGTTTGCTGGCAGAGGCGAGAGGGGAGGTGACAAAGCCAAGTTTGTGGCTGCGCCGCTGTGGCTGACCGATAACACTTCAGTGACCCCGCGGCGGGGGTGGGAGGTGGGAGATGGGGGGGGCGAGTGTCCCTCCGAGAGCCAGAGCGCTGTAGAGGTGTCTTGTTGGCAGCTGAAAGTGAGGAGGGAGAAGCGGGATGGGGAAGGTGTTTGTTTTCATTCTGAGAGTTTAAAAGTGCGTCACAGGTGTTACGGGATCGGGTATTTGCGCTTGTGATTTCCTTACGAGGAACTGAAAACAGGAAATGCAGCACATTGAAGGTGTTTGGACTTGAAATCGGGGAGATTTTCTTTCTGCACATCGTATGTTTATATATACTCGGTTTTTGTACTTAAAAATTGGCTCCGACGCTTGCTTTCACAAAAAACAGAATCCACTTCAGCTGGAAATGTTCCTCCATCTCCGACGTGCACATTACTCCAAAGCAGAACCTCTACAATTTCACACACTACAGCTGTGACAATGATATTATTCTACAGCCAATATAAACATTTAAAATGCATTTCCCAACCTTTCCACTCATTCCCTCAACGGCTTTCGGTTTTCTCTCGCTCATGTTGTGTCTCCAGGGCTCAATAAAGGACCAGCTAAAAGCCTACGGAGCCCTGACGGAGAAGGTGACAAGGAGATACACCAGACAAATCCTCCAAGGAGTCTCCTACCTGCACAGCAACATGATTGTACACCGAGACATCAAAGGTAAATGAAACGGCAAGCAAAGGTCAGGATAGGATTTTAATTGGATTTGTAACCGGAGCACACCCACACTTGAGACGCGGACTTAGCTGACAGTGTGTAAACAGAAAATCAGACTTTCTTTATGTTCTATATTACAGCAACTGGTGCTGAGAAAACTACAGTTTCATTCATCTTCTTCCCGTTGACATTCCCTCATTTGGTTATTCATCGTCTGCAGAAGGAGCCTGGAAAAAATTGGGCTATTTTGAACTCCCCTTTGGGATATATTAGGCTTCATGCTGGTGAAATCGGACAGTCTAAAAATGTTCAACACCGGATGGAAAGGCTTTAGTTTGGTTGTCTGCAGCTTTGGGAGTTGCTGCTTCGTTCAGCCACAGCCAAGAAGGGGAAATATACTGTCTAGTGTGGAAAAAAGATAGTAGGTCTCACAGGACACAGGCAGACTCTATGAGAGTTTATGTGGGTGGGATTTTCCACTTAGAAATGCTCTTCATGTGTAATATACAGTGTATGCTCATCTCACCACACAAGACTTCTTCTGTACGCAGTAAAAGAGCTGTCAGCACATGCGGTTTTTGGAAAGCACTTGGCATCGCAGCAAGACATTAGACTGTAAAGTTTCTGTAAATTAAATGTTCCGAAGGGCCAAACAAAAACCTTAAATGCAGTTAGTGTGATTTATTGGAGAGTCTCACCTCCTCGCAAGAAACTCAGAGAGGCAAGGGGGAACAGGCTGAAGAAAGTGAGAAGTTAAGGGTTAAAGTTACACTCCGAGTCTCTCAATCTCTTTTTCTGCTCGCATTGGGTGTGGAGGGGTGAGTGGCGAGTGGTGTACATTAGTCACTGATCAAACAAGCGGTGCGCCTGAAGGAAATGGGATAGACACAGCTACATGTTGGAAAATTACGAAGAAAGGAGGAGAAAGGGTGTAAGGTTTTGATCTGACCCGTGTAGAGCAGACGGTTTATTCAGTGTTTTATTTCCTGATGTGAGTGAGGCATTTTCCCAATGTGACAAAAGAAAAAGTGTTTCTCGAGTTGAGTCAGTGTAGTATTTATATAAAAATGGCTAAAAAAGTTATACTTTGACGTTTTAATAATAAGTCTGCCAGTGTTCCTTCACCACAGACTTGTCAAGCATTAGGAAAAGTTTACCTTTCCCCTCAGGTTGTTCAGTCAGTTTGAAGTGTAGCCACACTGTGAACAACCGACTACATTAACTGAACCTCCGAACTGTCAGAGTGTCCCTCAAACCGTCAGAGTGTCCCATAAAGGATACCGACAGTCCTCGGGAGACTCTTGAATAATTCTGAACCTCATTTTGTTTCGTTCCACCAGGTGCTAACATCCTGAGAGACTCCTCAGGGAACGTGAAGCTGGGAGACTTTGGAGCCAGCAAACGTATCCAGACCATCTGCATGTCTGGTACAGGCATCAAATCTGTCACTGGCACCCCCTACTGGATGAGCCCTGAAGTCATCAACGGGGAGGGATACGGCCGGAAAGCTGATGTATGGTAAGAACAAGATCAGATGAAACTGTAATGAGGCCCAAAGGGGGTATGAGACTGCTGCAGCACAAAAATAGATTACAAACACAAGACTAGACTGTAGCAATAAAAAAACATAAAGTTATCTCTGTAGAAAGTTAGAGTTATAAAATTATATGTGAATTATATGTTTATTTCTGGAAAGTAACATGAATACTAACTCACATTTTTTTATAACAAATACTTTTAATACAGGAGTGAATACAAGAACATAACCACTTCTCTAATAGAATACAATCCAACACAGAAACACTTCAATACATTTGGGAAGTGTGTACTGCTCACTTTTTTTTGACAGTTTTAAAATAAGTGTGACCTTTTACCACCCACACTTTCACACTTTGGACATTGGCAAGATGTACGGACATCTAGTACTATGTAAAAGTACATGAATAGATTAGAGTCTTGCCTTTAATGTCATCGTGATCATCTTCAGCAAAAAATACCCTGTTGTAAAACCCCAAAAACCTTAAAAATATTTTGACAATGACAATGTGATAAAACTTCCAAAAAAAGGTCTGGTAAAGGATTAACTTTCATTTTTGTGGCCATTGATCGCACTATATAAGGTGTTAAAGTTTCAAGCACCACTAAGTTCTATAAATAATATAAACATGAATACACATGAACATGACATTAAACTATGTGTAAACTAATATTTGATGCCAATATGATGAATCTCTGTGTTCTGACAATCAATCAACTTGACTGTATGTCGTTTGTCTTCAGGAGTGTTGCCTGTACTGTTGTGGAGATGCTGACCCAGAAACCTCCTTGGGCTGAGTACGAAGCCATGGCAGCCATTTTCAAGATCGCTACCCAGCCTACAAAGCCCTCGCTTCCCGACGGCGTGTCTGACACGTGCAGGGACTTCCTGCGGCAGGTGTTCGTGGAGGAGAAGTGGCGGCCCACTGCGGACTTTCTGCTCAGCCACCCGTTCGTCCAGGGCAGCTTCTGAGGCCTGCGGATCCCCCTCCCCTTCCCTGCCTGCGAGGCCTCCTTTGGCCCCGGCGCCTCCCCTCCTCTCCGGCCCGCCCCGTCCCCAGGGCCCCCCAAGTCACCAGGCTCCAGGGCTCAGCACCACTCCGACTTCCTGCCCTGTCATCTATCACCAGTGTCTGCCTTGTCAGGACCGAAGCAACCCCTGCATCGCTCACCAACTAGCTCAACCCGGATTATTCACTGAGAGGCCAGGTTGACTGCTGTCAGACCTCCAGAGTCCTCCAAGGCATCGCAGTGTGCTCCCTCAGGAGGGGACTGACAAGAAAGCACTTAGCAGTCTCACACGCTAGAGACTGCTGTCCTTTCCCAAGCGGAGGAAAAAAAAAAAAAGGCCCGAGTTAGAGAGAGCAGTGATGTTTCAAGCTTTCTGGGTCTCACTTTACACTCATCTACTGCCGCAGAATAGTGTCTAGGATTGGCCGGACACTGCGTAATCGTGATTGAGTGGTGACATCGATCACATCCTGATAGTACTGTAAGTCACTCATCAGCCTAAGTTAGCGATGAGTGAAATCAAGATGGTAGACTATTTTTATATGACAGACAATAACACATACAAAGATCATCGTCTTAGAAGATGACTTTCTACCGTCACTTAAATGTATTTTCGTCAACGCCTTACAATAAGAATTTGTAAGCAAGAATGTCTTTTTTTTTAGCATCTTAGAGGGTTACCCTACTTTCATAGCACTCACAACCCCATTTAGAAGGATTGTCAACGTTGCACTTTTGATATCATGCATTGAGACATTTCCAACATGCAAGATAATCAACTGAGGAGATATTTTTCTATTTGATGCCTTTTATATGATTTGATAAGGAGAATTGTTTAGTTTGTTCCAATGTCAAGAAAAAAAAAAAGAACCAAACTTTTGCATTAGTGTGCAATGTTAATGTCTATTAAGCAATACCAACACTACTGTTGGAGTCTGTGACATCCATTCCATCTTCCCATGCAGTGAGCCTTGTTCCATTCAGAAGTGGCCAAAGAGAATTTAAAGAGAAAAAAAAAAAAGAGGCTGAATGAAAAAGCTGCCAAGACAAACTTTCAATACATTCAGGCTAAGTTCATGTACAGTATTATTAGTCATGTTGGATTTTTTTTTGTCACCTCAGAACCCTATAGCCTTTTCTATGTTATGGCAGCTTTGTGCACAGTAGACTGCACAGACCAAATCCGATGCATTGACATGACATTGTGTTGCTATGAGAAGCATTACGAGAAATTACATTGAAGGAAGCGTCTCTTTACACATTCATTTGTGTTGTAATATGAATTAAATCACACCATTGCCTTTACTTTGCTTTCCACACTTTATATGAAATGAACGGTTCACTCGATGACCACTCGACAGCACACCTCGCTCTGTGTAACGTCACGTGAGATGAAAATGTCAGACGCCAAAAAAAAAAACACGGTCAAGTTGGAAAGATGGAGCCAAAATGCTTCATTCATTCATGCTAAAGTGGAGATGATACGTGTGGGGAAACCTGGGGAGATTGATAACGGAGGTGCTGTAAGACATTGGCACTTGGAACAGGAATGATCAAATCTGTTTTTTTTTTTGACCCTTGTCAGTGCCTTACCTGAATCTGCTTGTTAACACAAATGTTCACTGCCAAAGCGGAAGGCTTCTTAATGAGGTGAGCAGCTGTTCTGTAGCGAGCACGCGCAGGATTTGCTGAAGTTCTTTTTATATGGAAAAAAAAAGATTATACTGTAAATACATATTGTTCTGCACTTTTTGTATGAAATTTCTTTACATTATATACAAATCTATTTGATGAAATAGCTACGTTATACAGTAGATTGTACTGTGATTTAGACAGAAGTATGTATGATTGTCTCTTTGAGAGCTGATAGGCAGTATGAAAAGGCTGGAAGGCTTTCGAGTGGGACAGAATTTGTTTTGTCTTAATGACAAAGCCTTGAAACATGAAATGTATCAAGTCATCGATCTTTTGTATATTTAACTTAATAAATCAAAGGTCTAAGACTATTTTCCTGTGTGATTTCATTGTGTTATTGTGTGATCAAATTGTCCTGGACTATGCCATGATGAGTTGGTGCCGTTTCATTTAAGTTGATTTTGTTTATTTATATGATAGATTTTTGTTTTAAAAACCCTGATACTATCAAGTAATGCTAATTGGGGAAAACCTGCATTTAATATGATTGTCACTTTAAAAAAAAAAAAGGAAAAATGTGGGGGGGGGGAAATAGCCTACAGATATTTTCAGTTAATTTATTGACAAATCTGAATTTACAACAAGGATACAGAGAAAACAGGATAACAGCTGCGTGATGGAAATGTTACAAAAGGTAAAAATAAAAGAAAGTGTTGCTCCAGGGTTTAGCTCATATGAGAGACAAGTTTTTCACATATAGTTACAGATTTTATTGCCTTGCAGATCAGACTGCAAGGCAATAAAAAAATGCAAGTTTCAGGGTTTCTAAATTACTAAATGTGGGTTTGAATACATTGGAGTTTGGTTTTTGATTTGAGAACCAGCTGGTGTGAATATTATAGTTCCCAAATATCAAGAGCAGGTTTACAATGTACACAATATCACAGTCTTTGAATTTCCTGCCCCAAACAAAACTTCTTTAAAATCAACATTTATGCTTCTTCTTTCAAGAAAATATTTAGGGTTGCTATTTATAATTTTTACATCATTATGAAACTTGAACCGTCATCCCACCGATATATTTAACATACAGGAACTATTGACTGAGCTTCCTGGGAACTCCAAGAATAAACCACTGTAAGAAACAAACATAGCAAAATGTTAACTTACGTCTTGTCAAAACATTAGTTATGTAATTAATGTCATCTGAAAAACAAAACAGATTATTATTATTATTTTAGGAGTTAATTTACATATTGTGTAAAACATAAATATATACTTTTCTTCAATACAAATTGCAGCTTTTACCCCAAGACAGTCTTTCCAAAAAGCCTTCAAAATGACTGACAAAGTGCCTTAATCCCCTGATAGTGTGTGATACATTAAATTGGGACCCATGACAAACATGTACTCAATAAATAGTTCCATCTATTAAGACTGCATAGGTGGAATTGGATGCTTTCGATCAGGGTCCCCCAAGACCCCAGTACATTAGTTTTTTTTATTTTTTTTTAAGCACTAATTAAGACATAAACAGAAAACAATGATAGGAAGTCATTAGGAACAAATTGTTTGACAAGTCATGACAAATTGGAATGACAGAATAAATCACCTGTGAGATATGACCATTCCCCAGTCGGTATGCGTAAGGTAACTTTTCCTTCTTGTTTTTGCTTCATCTCAACTATTTGTATGCTAATCCCTGTGAACAATTATAATCAAATAAAATAAAAATAATTAATGATTTAATTAACTAATTTAATTATCTTGAATTCGGACTTTATTGGACTTTTTTGTAAGTAATTTTTGAAATACATTTATTTATGGGCCCGTGATTAAAAACACGGTGGAAGTGACTTCCAGGCTAGGCTGTTAGAAAACCACCTTATAAAACCTGATGTTTTGTAACAGCGTGTGTGAAAACGTGACTGACAGTCAACACAGGGCAGAGCAGGCAGACAGACCGGGGACCAAGCTCTCTGAGACGGAGAGGTGTTTTATCTGTTTCTGATACAACTGCTGCTGCTTTTTGGGAAACGACAAGTATGTCTACCTCCCGTACGATCATATGTTTGCTGAGAAACGACCTGCGAATCCACGACAATGAGGTAAGATAAGAATGTATCGCGAGTCCAGTGATCTTATAAAACCTAGCGTCAAACCTGCTATTTGACGCTAACTTTAAACTTTAGAGCACATAATAAACTTAAAAGTAAATACGTTCACTGAAGTTATGCGCTTAAGTTTTGCATTAGCTGTATTAAAGTCATTACGAGAACGTTTTGAACATGTTATGTATGTTTACCCGGTAGTGTGTACATGGTAACCCCAGACCCGCGATTCGCCGCAAAAGATCTCGCGAGAATTATCATTTCAACCCAAGCCACGATCTTTTCATAAACCTAACTCAGTGCTTTTTGTGCCGAAACCTAACCAGACCTTAACCACAGCGTTGTCACACCATAAAACATAATTATTTTGTACAACGTGCACAATGAAGAAACAACGCGTACAAGTCTCGCGAGATTTTCGCAAATTTAGGGTAACCATCTAGACACGACCACCGATATCAAGCTGCTTTTGTTCCACCAGCGGCATGAACAACAACACTTCCGGCCCAAACCTCGATAATACAAGCCTGGTTTTTAATTTTATAATAGTTTAATTTCATTTCATAAATTTTAATTTAAATATTTAATTTCACCGCAAAAACATCACACATCATGTGTCAAAATACTTTTCTTGACTTGCACTCTATCCCCACTCTGTCATTTAATTCGATTTAAATTAAATTAAAATTTGCTGTTACATTCCTTTTTTAACCCAACTTTATTGAAAACTGTCAAATTAACAAAGTGCCAGGGAATTCAATTATGATATAATAATAATAACAATAATAATAAAACAAAAACATTCAGTTAAAGGATTGTGCAAGAAGCTTTTTACATTCAATACAAACAAAACAATACACAGGAGGAGAAAAAGTAAATAAAGGGGTACAGATTAATATTCAAGTAATAGTCAAAAAAATCAAATAGTCAAATTATTAATTTTAAGTTGTTTTTTTTTAAAGATTCCCTCCAGACATGTTTTAAGATATATACAAAATATCTGTCTTTGAATCATAATTTGAGTCTGATGTGGTTTTTCCATTAAAAAAAAGTTCAATTATCTTGTTAAAATGCTTAAAATGGCATCTAATCCTTCTCCCTCATTAAAACTTCCAGGATATATGAATATGTAAATATATTTCATATCTGAAGTTTAACTGTTGGACACAAGATGTCTCCTACTTCACTCAGTGTTTGTGCACTGTGTCAAGTTTCCACATCACACTTGTGTAAATTGAATACTGGACCGGCTTCCAAACTGTTTGTGAAGTCACAAATCCTGCTTGTGGGCCCCTCTATCACCTCTTAAAATTGGATTTTCAGTGAGCAAAGAGAAACTTTCCACTTTCTGCAGATTAATGTGAAAACAGCCTTCTAGTGTCAAACTCTGCACACACATCATTCTGCACAGTGAAGCTCAAACATCCAACTGTTGAAACAACAAGAAGAAAAACATATCTTTGAGTGGAGGGAGACTTTAAACTTTACTAGAAAGTTTTTATGTATATGGAATTTGCCAAAAAAATGATAAGTAGTTGAGTGTTACATGCATTTAGTCATCCTGTATGATAGTGACATCAAACTTGTCAACATGTACAACTTCTGGTTAGACTACAAGACCGAATTTTTCCAAATAAAATTGACATTTGTTATAATGTATTTTCAGCTGGACACACTTGGACAATCACAACATATTTTTTAGGAGATTCTGTGTTAAAGGAAAATGTTTTCAGTGTCCCTTTGTGATAAATTTCTGTTGTCATTAATTGGTTTTGTTTAATCAATGCTGTATTTGCAGTTCTATAATTAAAAGTACTATTTTACATGAATGTGTTTGTCCAAGAGATTCAATTCAGCATGAACCATATACTCACTGGTCTTTTCACACACAGCTTTTCTACTGGGCTCAAAGAAATGCAGAGCACATAGTCCCGCTGTACTGCTTCGACCCCAGACATTATGTAGGAACTTACAACTACAACCTACCAAAGACGGGACCTTTCCGCCTGCGCTTCTTACTGGACAGTATCAGAGATCTCAGAAACACACTGCGCAACAAGGGCAGGTAAATTAATCCTCCTGTACATGCTCGTAATTCATGTATCCTCTACTGCTTTACTTTTACATTTGCTCTTCAGGTCTATCTTTGTTGTAGCAGGTATAAAGATGACCATGAACTTATGTATAATGTTGATGCAGACCTTTTTCCTCAGCTCTCTGAGATTTTATTGATGCAGATGTAACGGGACCAGGACACACCTGGGCTTATAGGATGTCATGTTTACATTAACATGTCTGCTGCACACACTGTTCCCATAACTAAGTCTGGTCAGCCAGGGGGAAGTAGCTATCCCTCTACCCAGGATGCAGCTTGCCTGGCATGGTGTTAACTGGAGCTTACTTTGTATGTTTGTGTGTGTCACAGTAACCTTGTAGTGAGACGGGGTAAGCCAGAGGACGTAGTAGCCGACCTCATCAAGCAACTGGGCTCTGTCAGCACTGTGGCTTTCCAGGAAGAGGTAGTTTTAGTCTCTTCTCTTTATAGCGTTAATTATGACCACTTTTTTTTACACTTTCCAGTGATTTTGACACAGCTGATCCATCATGTGATCATGTTCCAGGTAACTTCAGAGGAACTGAATGTGGAGAAAAAAGTAAAGGATGTCTGTGCACAGATGAAGGTCAAAGTTCACAGCTGCTGGGGGACGACACTGTACCACAGAGATGATCTCCCGTTTCACCACATATCCAGGTGAGAGGACAACGCCAGAGACAAAGGTTTTATGAGCGATATCGGTTGAGAAGTGCTAGAAATGATTTGAAACCTTTCATTATGCTTGTTAGGCTGCCTGATGTGTACACTCAGTTCAGGAAGGCAGTGGAGACTCAGAGCAGGGTGCGGCCTGTGTTCCCAACCCCCGAGCAGCTAAAACCTCTCCCCTCAGGACTGGAGGAAGGAGCCATTCCTACCGCAGAGGACCTGCAACAGACAGGTGAACACCTGAATGTCTTATCTGCTCAATCTGAACGGTTTGATTCATATAGTATCTTGTGCACGTTCTCTTTCATTTTCTGTGAAATTCCAAAAATGATCAAACTTTGTCTGCATTTCTATCACCAGCACAAATCTGTGTAAATTTGTTTTATGAGCTTATTTAATTGACTTTTGTGTAAATGGCTTTACATATTGCTGGCATATAATTGCTCATTTTATGCAGTAGCATGCCTCTATTAAGTTAATCCATTCTGCTGCTGTTTTCAGAATTCAATAGGCAAACTGCTGAGCACAGACTTCCTTATTAAGTGCCAGAGAGCCAGCAGACTGGTTTTATATCCATGAACATGATTAAGTTTCTATGTTTATGTGTGTCTTAATGTACATCAGGGGTTGTGTAACATGTATTAAAGAGTCTGATGCTAAAATACTTTTCCTGTTATATTCTCATAGAGCCTGTGGCTGATCCTCGCTCAGCTTTTCCCTGTGCTGGTGGGGAAAGTCAGGCTTTAGGCAGAGTGAAACACTATTTCTGGGACACTGTGAGTGCAACTTCCCTTTCACATGGACACTAGTTGCTGTTTATAAAGTAGCAAAAATCTCATATACTATGTCGTACTATGTCGGTGTACTTAAGATATGTTTTCTGTTTTCCATAGGATGCAGTTGCAACTTACAAGGAAACGCGTAACGGCTTGATCGGTGTAGACTATTCCACTAAATTTGCACCTTGGTGAGTGTTATTGTATCATTTCCTCTACTGCTGAATGCTTATCAGTGAATCATGTTCTCTGTAAGTTGTATCTCTGAATACATGTCTAATGGTGCTGTTCTGGCATTCTGCAGGCTGGCCATGGGTTGCATTTCACCCAGGTATATTTATCATCAGATCCAGCAGTACGAGAGGGAGCGGACAGCCAATCAAAGCACATATTGGTGAGTCTGAACACAGAAAAGAGATACAAAACAATAGATTCTGTAAAATAGTACCATATCAGTGAGGTAGGTACAAAAGGACAAACTTTCATCCAACTACTAAGGTCTTCAATTGTTTAATTGTATTTTTATTGCATTAGGTTTCATGTTTTTGTGTTTTTACACTGCCTTGCTGCCAAAAAAATCCTCTTGTGGGACAATAAAAATCTGAACTGAATTGAACTGAAAGCTCACCAGGTTCTGGTGCTGTCTGTGTAGTTGATAATATGAAGCTATTCAGTCACATATATATGTAAATTTGTCTTTATTTTCTGAAGATCTTCACTGCTTTCTTGCAGGGTTATTTTTGAACTCTTGTGGAGGGATTATTTCAAATTTGTGGCTGTCAAGTATGGGGACAGACTGTTTCAGATCGAAGGTAAGAATGAGTTGAAGTTTTCAACTTATTTTCTTTACACACAATAAATGAATGTAAAGCTTATATCATGGTGTTTCTACATCAGGACTTCAAGACAAATCTGTGCCATGGAAAACGGACATGAAGCTTTTCGATGCATGGAAAGGTTTGCACCATTTTGTTCACAGATATTCTTTATTAAAAATCAATCTGTTTCTTTTAAAATGTGCGTTAAAAGTGAATGTGCACTATATGTGTATGTAGCTGAATGTATGTATATCATTTGTGATCACAGAGGGACGCACAGGAGTGCCCTTCGTGGATGCCAACATGAGAGAGTTGGCAATGACAGGCTTCATGTCCAACAGGGGGCGGCAAAATGTCGCCAGCTTCCTCACAAAGGACCTGGGCCTGGACTGGAGGATGGGAGCTGAGTGGTTTGAGTACCTTCTAGTGAGTTGTCAAGGTTTTAAGTCAGTCTGGAAGTTTTGAAAAGTGATATATATATTTATATTATATGTATTTATATATATTTTTAAGATGCTGTTTCATCACTGAAATTGCAGAATAACATGTTTTTAAAGTCCTGAACTTAGCACGTCAGCCCTATTTTATCTATAAATGATGATACTCACAAGTTTGTCTTTCTACCATTTTTTAAATTTTTCTTCCAAAGGTTGATCATGATGTGTGCAGCAACTATGGCAACTGGCTCTACAGCGCTGGTATAGGAAATGACCCCAGAGAGAACAGGAAGTTCAACATGATTAAGCAAGGCCTTGATTATGATAACAATGTAAGTTTGTGCAGCGTGAATTGTTAGTTTCACTTCTCTTTGAAATTAGTGTGGAGCATGCCATTGTTTGTACTACAACACGAAATTTCTGAGTCACAGTCTGTGCAGGTGAGGGCTTTGCTGTCACATGAGTGATGAAACCGTTATAAATAGAAAGTTTCAATTTTGTTCATCGAGTTATTTGTTATTGCTGTCTGCCATAGGGTGACTATGTGCGACAGTGGCTTCCAGAGCTGCAGAAAATCAGGGGATCTGATGTTCACACACCCTGGACCCTCAGCTCTGCTGCGCTGTCACATGCGCAAGTGTCCCTCGGCGAAACATACCCCACCCCTATCATCATAGCGCCTGAATGGAGCAGACACGGGAACAAGAAACCGGTGGGTTTTCAGAGAAAAGGGAAGTGGATAGTATGATGGTGTGCTTTTATCCCACACAGGAACTCCAATTGTAATTCTGCACTGTATGAAACCTCACAGTCTTCTTTTATACTACCAAAGTCAGAGCTAACAAATGTTTTTCTTTTGTTCATGAGATGAATTGAAGGTTAATGTCAGGATTTTTTATTTTTTTTTCACAGAGTGGTACAGGACCTTCCCCGAGAGGAAAAAAAGGCCCATCTCACACTCCTAAACAGCATCGTGACAGAGGCATAGATTTCTATTTCTCTAGAAGCAAAAATCTGTGATCTACCTCAAAAAAAAACTAACACATGGATATAACACCGAGGATGGAAGCTCCAATGATACAAACCTGGACAGAAATGTGTTGATTGGGGAAAGTTGTCAGACGATGGTTTGAGGAGTGGTTTGCATGTTCCTACTTTTGCATCAACAGTTGAACTTCATGAGACGTCTCTAGATTATGCCATCGTTTCTCTAGAAATTAGGTCTCATAAAGCTCCTTTCCTGAATGCGCCACTACATTTCCTGTTATATTGCTGCAATTGTGGAAGCCACACTGTGGGTTTGTTTCCACACCAGCAAATTAGTTAGAATGATCTTTCTTGTGAAGATTTTTTTGTGCAGATTTGTTTTTCTTGCAATTTTCTTATGTCTGTTTGGATATACAGCTGTTTTTACTTGATTCAATTTCAAGGTTTGCCTAACTGTGGCAGTTACGAAATAAAATTGCAAAATGGGAGAGTTTTTGCTCATTGATTTTGTTACGAAATGCAGTAAATTACATTTTCTCAGTGTGAATTTGAAGGCAACCATCTCTACCTTTTTACCAACATTTTCCTACTGCTGCCCACATTTGCTAAATCACTAGGCTATGAAAAGGTGTTGTTTCGTTTCTGGTCACCAATGCCATGACGACAGACAGACAGAATATTAAGAGGAAGTCATGTAATTGGAGAACTTTCTGTCCAGTGTTTTCAGGAGGTGGACCCGTAGAACTTCTCCTCCCACGGGTGACGCGGTGGGCAGTAAACATCATTTGACATCACTTCCGTGTTCTCAGGTAGACTGTGGACACTATTGTAACTTGCTATTTTAAACGACGTCGTCTGTTACTATGTCTCCTTTTTTTGTGATTTAACTAAAAAAAAAAAAGCCTGATCGCTCCAAGGAAGTTTCTGGAAACTTTCGAAAATGTCTGACGCCGATTCAGAAGGTGACATGTGGTCGACTCCTCTCATTGCGCTCAATGTGAGTTTTAGGAAAAAGTTGGGACTTTATCTGAACCCCAGAAACACAGTGGCCGCGGACTGGATGGCTGTTGCAGAGGTCATGGGCTTCTCTTATCTGGAGATCAAAAACTACGAATCTTCAAATAACGCCACCATGAAGGTTCTGGAGGACTGGCAGGCTCGGTCTTCAGATGCGACGGTGGGAAAGTTGTTGTCAATCCTAAAGGAGGTGGAGAGAAAGGACATCGTGGAAGATCTCCGTCCTTTGATAGGTGCGTTCAAGTAGTTTGGAGTTTGTTTGGGCATATAAATAATGAACACCGACCAGTTACGAAACGAGGCTTGTTTTCGTCGCCCATCCTGTTCATGTGCATCAGGAAATGATTCACAGATAACGGAAGTTAAGTCATTATTGATGTATTATTAAAGCATAGGTTCAAAGTTTTTTAAATCTGTCTTAAAACAACAGTCAGGTGCCCAAATGAACATGGAAACAGGTTTTTATTGCTGCAATCATTCCTCCTGTGCATACTGACCATTAGATCCCTTCATAATGTACTTACAATGTAAATGATGGGGGAGTCCTCCATCTGTGCAAAAATGTATATAAAAGTTTATCTGAAGCTAATCTGAACCATCAGTCGTTCAAATGAGCCAATTCAAGTAGATATCTTTCAACGTGCTCAACAGGGAAACACAAAGAGGGAATCTGATGCTAAAAATACTGTAAATGTGTCAGATATCCGCTTGATATGACTAACTCAGACTGCTGAAGCCTCATATCAGCTTCAGATCAACTTTCAAATGCATTTTTGCACAAAATGATTGTGGACACGCTGTGGATTTTGTCTCCTATCATTTTCATCATCCACATGCTATAACTTGTCCACAAGCTCATTGTGTGCAGACTTACTTATCTTTGTGTGATGTGTATTTAATATTTTTTGTTGCATCAGATGAAGATGTCAGGAGGTATTGGGAGCAACAGAAGAAGAGGAAGGCTGAGCCCCCAGTTCAGGTTCATGAGGTGGACAGCTGTGTCCCTCGTCCCACCGGTATCACCCTGGAGGATGACCCTGAAGGTCAGTATGCTAGACAACACTAGTAGTTTTTTTTTTTTTTTAAAGATACTGAATAAGAAATACAAGGTAATGCTGGTATAATTACATCACAGCAGAAGCACATGGGTCAGCCCAAGTCAATTCATCATAGGCCTCTTTAACTGAAGACACTTCACAGGTGCAGATAATCACATTAATTACGGCTGAGTTCCATTTAGCTGCTTCGGTTTCAGGGTCCTCGTGTTGTACGTGCTTGCTCTCTGTCACACTGTCACAGCTTTCTGGGACACTTGATTAGAACAGAGCCATTGCTAATGTTATTAGCTGCACCTGTACTATTCCTACTATGACAAGTCAAAATGTCTGCTGTTAAAAATGCCCTTTGCTTCTTTTAACAAGGTTTACGACATTGTTACGAAAGAAAGAGGGGTACTGCTTGCAGGTTACCCAGTCCCTCCAAATCCAGAATATCTTCTGTAATTTTGGTCAGAATTAATATGAAATTAAACTTTGTAGCAACGTCAGACGACACTTTGAGCTGTTGAAATGGAATAAATAGGATAAAGTAATGTGAATGTTACAAATTATTTATATTAATTATTAGCTAAAAGTTGCTTCCAGCTTGTTCTGCATGATTTATATGTGTGTGTGTGTGTGCACAGCTGTTGTCTATTCAACACCAAGAGAGCAGATTATGAGTATGCATAAATGCATGTTAATTAAAAATAGTAAAAATAATAATAATAACACTAGTTTGGTATTTTAAAAAAAAATGAAAGTGTGACTTTGTAATGCAGTTTAAAAGCCAGTATGTTTGCACAAGTCAAACTGGAGATATCTATTTATCTGTGGTAAGGTATCGCACAGTAAAAGCCCAACTTGTCCACTAATCTGACAGGTCATCTCAAGTTTTTCTCACTCGTGTTTGCAGCAACCTGCACAGTCTTTTGGTTTCCTTATTATGCTTATGTTGTACTTCTGTGGAATACATTTCATTTCAGTGGAATACTATTTTTTCCTAGTTTATTATATGTACTTGTCCCGACTTGCAAGCTGTTGTGCAGTACTGTCCTTGTAAGACTAAACAAAGTTCTATTATTGAATTTAACTGGAACTGAATTGGATCCAGGTGCTCCTGAACTGTTTGATGCCTTCATCTGCTACTGCGAGAGCGACATTGAGTTTGTCCATGAGATGATCCGGGAGTTGGAACAGACGGAGTACAAGCTGAAACTGTGTGTGTTTGACAGAAATGTCCTCCCAGGCTCCTGTGTTTGGACCATCACAAGTGAACTCATTGAGAGGAGGTGGGAAACAAACATATGATAACAATGTTGCTATGTTATGTTGATTTGTTCTTTACTTTATCCAGCCAATTTTTCTAAGAAGACACTGATTACATCTAGCCAAGTCTGATGCTTGAACTCAAATTAGTTCAACACAACATGGCAGCCAAAGCAATGATATGGAGCCAGTATATCATATGTAAAATGTTTGATTTCTGTGCTTTTTAAGTATTGATTGCATGCAATACAACTTTGCATTTTGACATATTTCTGATGCAACATAGACTTCTGCTTGCACAGTCATCAAGACTGACGTGGACCAGTTCTTTTTAATATCACACCCAAATATATTTTAATGTCTGTGGGTATATCATTAGTCTTAGTGGATGTCTTAATGGAAAGTTCACTGATAAAAAGAAGTAATTGCAGGAAGCTATACCCACCTTATTAGTTTCATTTTACACAGAGCAAGAAACCACAGAGCAAGTTTTCTGTGAAAATCTCCCTCACTTTACCACAATTCAATATACCATATGTGACCCTCTGTGCAGGTGCAAGAGGATGGTGGTTGTGATCTCAGATGAATACCTTGACAGTGATGCCTGTGACTTTCAGACCAAGTTTGCTCTCAGCCTCTGTCCTGGTAAGTTAAATCATTCTTACGATAAACAGCTCTATCTTTCTTTTTCTGACATATGTTTGCGTGTACATGTTTCCTAGTTTGTAACTAACCTGTCATCCCTTTTTGCCATTACAGGAGCTCGAAGTAAACGGCTTATCCCAGTGGTGTACAAGTCAATGACAAAACCGTTCCCCAGCATCTTACGCTTCCTCACCAAATGCGACTACACCCGGCCTTGCACGCAGGCCTGGTTCTGGGTACGGCTGGCCAAAGCTCTTTCACTGCCATAATCATGGACCTCCTTAAAATCATGGAGTTAAAAGTTGCCTTATTATTCCATCAAAATGTGTCAGGCAATGCCCAAACATCACAGGTTCAACTTTGTGCTATTTCTTCGTGATCTTCATCCTACTGGTTTCTGAATGTAGTTCTCATTCACTCTGTGTATTTGTTAGTAGAAGCAAGCAGTGTTTGAGTGCTACTATACTGTATGAATTTCCTTTGAAAATGACAGTGATTTCTGAATATTATCATCATGAAACTCAAATTGCAAACACTGCACACAGCTGTTATTATGCCAATCAAATTTCAAGAATACCCTATGTTGTATTGTATTTATTGAACGACATTGGTATCTTGTGATTCAGCATGTATTAAATGCTCTGTAAAAAGCTTTTGCACGGGCCACTTCCTCTTTTGAAACAACTTCTAGATGAGATAAAAGTTTGAGAGGAAGAGATATTGTGATACTTTCGAAAGCTCAGTTTTACTGATTGCTGACATCTGCCTCTCTCACTTTCTCTGTTACCATGATATCCTCCCATTTGATTCTCTATTTTTGTATGTGCTCTTTTTTTATGCCTGTTTAATAAAACGTGAATTTATTCTTCCTTTTATTAAATGGTCTGAGTGAAATATGCTATAAATAAGTTTAATGCAGCATTTACTGGCAGCTTTCTTTTATTTAAAAAGCTTATGTAGTCATGAAAGCGCAGTAATTCTCCAGCAAGTGTCGTGATTGTGCAAATCCCACATGTCATTCCGTTCACCACCAGTGGTGGCGCTACTGAATGCCGTGAAGAGGGAACATTTACATTTTGCAGTTAACATGTTAGCACCCAATCACAAATCAGAGAACGTGGTGCTGTCCAATCACAGGACAGGATGTTCCTGGAGAATTACGCCCCCTTTTCATACGGCTTGATTCGTACTGTTTTTATGCCCTGATTTCAGCCTCGCAGGTAGCACTTCAAAGGCTGTTTAACGCCTTCACGTGCTCTATCAATCAAATTGTTTAGGTTAGGAAAGACTTGGGAGTTATTAGAGCAGGACATGCTAATCTTAGCGAAAGAAACATGTTTTGTCCTCTGCATGACAGGAATGTAATACCTGAAAGACTTGGTAAAGGGTAAAGAGACATATACACAACCACAGCCGGCCATGAAAAGTGTGGCGGAACATAAGCTAATTTGTGCATGTCCTTTTCAACATTTAAACAATCTTTGTAGTATTTAAAATATGTCGACATTATGTATAAATACCTTGAGCTATAGGCAAAAGTGTTTGGAGACTAACGGTTTAGCTTCTGTCTCGGTCTATGTCTCGCATTGCCTTTAAACGGTAGCTGTACACCAACCAGTGTATTTCCGTCGTTACTGACAACAGAGCAGTGCGGTCTAACGTGTCACACCCAACATGTCCGCTGGGAAGGTCCACATTTGCTCAGTAGGAATGCGGTGGGCGGGGCTGCTAGGCTAGTGTCAAACTTTGGGAATGACAGGAGTGCTGCAGGATTCGCAAAGAAGGGGAAGTGTCGCCCTTGTTGGTGCTGTTTGGACTACTTTGACATCTTTTTACGCACAGTCCTTGGATTCACCACCTTTTTTACAGATAGTACGGCCTCAACAGACTCCTCAGCCATGTCGGAGGACCTGAGCTCCCAACCGTGGTCCATCAACAAAGATGATTATGAGCTACACGAGGTGATTGGTATGTGATCCGTAGCTTGTTAGCTTAACGTATTTGTTAACCGACAGTCTGTGAATTGCTGGCCGTTTGCTCACTAAAAGGGGGGGTTTAATACCGCTAGCATAAGCCCTAACGGCTTTGAAGTATAAAAATGAGCAGAAGGCATCTTCTTTTTTTTGAGCAAGGGTTGAGTTCATCGCGTGTGGTAACCAGGCTATCCTAGCCGGGCGGTGTTTTGACTTGGAGTCAGTGGAATGTTTCAAGGGAGAGCGACTACTCCGTCCGCCGGGGCTATGCCGAAGTAGTAACCGAGCGTTATAACGTTACAGACTATTTGCTGGAAATGAACCGCTTTTATTGACCGGTTGGTTATCCGTGTGACCAGCTAGTTCAATAATTGCATTAATATGCTCTAACTAGAGGGAATGCTATGTATAATTTTACATAAATATGAACTACATCGTTAATATGTAGTATATCAGTGTGTGTAGTTAAGACAGAATCCATCCTACACAGTAGAATTGACATTATAAATAACATATTCACAAATTCATCCCTTTTTATATAGGAAAGACACATTATTGCGTTGTTAACCTCAAAGAAAAATGTCAGCCTCATAACGTAATCGTACATAAACCATCTTAAATTTATATTGAATGTGTTCACGCCCATTTCCAATTAGCATATACTTCAGCATAGGACTTTTTCCGAAAACACTCTTGTTGCCAATGCAGAGAGCAGAGATTGTACTTCACGGTCCTTCCCAGAGTAGGGTATTGTTTTGAACAGTTTACTGCCTGAATTAATCCAGTTATGCAGAACTCTTTGTAGAGGAGTAATCAGTATTATGGGGTATCAAAGCATGTCACTCACAGAAAACTGGAAAAGTCATGTAACAATTTGCTGGGTAACATCACCAGTAATACTTTGTTTTACCTAGTCTGGGATTTAACCATTTCATAAAGTAGTTGCTTTGTATGTATGCCCAATTTTCTCTTTCCACTCCAGTGTGACACCTTTTCTCTGCAGTGTCAAGCCTCGAGGAGTCCTGAGAATGGCTTTGCAGGTTGGCCGGCCTGAGGAATGGCAGCTTTTACTTGTGAAGTTATGAAATGCCCCACCCCACAAATAGCTGACCCTGTCCTACCTTTGGCTGACTTTGTGAAGAGGCAGAAGGAGAATAAGAAGGAGTGTGTAACATATAAGCAAAGTATTGTCCTCCTAAATCACTTAGTTTGTGCCTCTGGTTTACTTTACCCAAGCGCTGCATGCTTCCTGTAGGGGGAATCTGTGTGTTTATAGAGGGCCCATTCTGCAGGCCCTAAATTAACCTTTTTGTATATTTTTCAAAGAGTTGAATTTAACCCATTTCTACATTTCCCCTTAAATTTCTTGGAAAATTTGAACTGGGGCACCACACAAGATAACGCCCTACAATTTTAGCACACTGAGATAAAGCCCCTCTTGTATAGAAACCAGTTCTGTGGCATTTTCCTACGTAATGTGTCACTCAAATTGTCAACATCGGTTTGAAACTGGTATGGCTATTTCAGGGTCGGACCGCAGCATGCATGCATACTTACTTAACTTAGAGTTGAGACAAGTGATTGATGATGATTATCGACTTATCTTCGGAAATGAATTGCACAGTTAGCCTAGTTTCTCCTCCTTGTTTTATAAATTATTTGTGGTCCTTGAGTGTGAAAGAGTTGGTCGACATTGTACATCATCTAAATTAGCAGAACCCTTTGTGTGAATCTGTGTCCTCGGTTTCCCTGTGAACACAAGTTAAACAAGGAGACTCCTCCTGTTTGGCATCTGTTTCTGTTCATATTAAACCTTGCCAACAGTCCCGTTGAGCTCTCTCTCTCTCTCCGCTCAGACAGTCATTGCTTGATTACTCTACTACCAACACAGCTTTTTAAAAGTCAAATGGTCTCAGTTGGCACAATTTCCTCTTTTAGGTCTACTATTAGATCAGTGGTTTGTTAAAATCAATGTCAGCTTTCCATGTCTTATTAAGGATCTTGTTAAGGTCAAGATAAGGAAAAACTATACACAAGCACACTGATGAACTCTTCCTGTTCTTGTTGTGGAGACTGCGGGATTACATTGAATTGAAACCCCTCTTTTACTCAAGTTACCATCTTGACATTTTCCCTCAGGGTTTCCTTCAACATGCCGCCACTCTTAACACTGTAGGAATTTAACGTGACAAAAGGTACGAGATAGAAGCCTCAGTATTTTGAATTCCCAAACAAATGGCTTGAGTTTTAAAGTTTGTAGTGTGGGCGCCATCAGTTAGGAGTGGGCTCTTGTGGTGTTTTGGGGTGTGTATTTAAGGAGAGGGCGTGTAAATACAAGTACCAAAGTATTACAGGCTGCAGTGTGTATTTGAAAGTTTATATAAATAGATGTTTTAATTTAGATATTTTGCTGATTACAGTGCCAGGTCAGTTGTGTGTCTCTTGATCATTACGTGAGGCATCAACAGGTAGCCACCAGTCAATAATGCAGGCAGGAAGGGGTACTGTATAATGGCTGAGCAAGGCTGCCTACAGCTCTGCTGCTCAGCTGGAAATGGGTGTTCTGAGGATGGCCCTGCACACCCAGCATGCCCAGCAGAGCTATTGTTTTGGTACCCTCTCCATGGAAAAATGACTTGTTATTACATGGTTCATATCCACTCTTTTCACCTCAGTGAGCACTGGATCATACTTAAACCCACAGGAAAAAAAAGTACAGCTTGCACTCTCACTCCGGATCAGACTTTGGGTCATTCGTGTTGGCAAAACTGTATCGGAAACTTTCTGCTCCCACTGTTTGTATCCACCGGCAACCATGTTTCCTCCCTGTTGCATGTCCTGTCCCTCCGATGGTTTTTCGAAAACTAATGATTGGGTTCAAGGGAACTTACCACAACAGCACGCAACCCTCTGCCTCACATTTCTCTCAATTAATGTTCACTCCAAGGTTTCAGCCACGTTAATTCATCTCCAGATATTGGAGGAGTGAGTGCACACAGGGGGCGCCGTGTCCGCTCATGCGATTGCAAGTCATGTGTGACATCTCTCATTGTACCTTTTGAATAATGTGTGGAATGTCAGCCAGGTATGCGGAGGAAATGTAATAAAAAAAATGGCTGACGTCAGGCAGAAAACTGTCCTGGCGAGGTCAGGAAAGACAAGCTGCTGCCACACCGCTGGTCACGACTAATGAAGAGGGGCATTGACACAGCCCCCATGTACTGACCATTAAGACGCTAATTCAAGGCCAAGCTAATCTGATAAGATATTATTGTACAGGCACAATGTACCTTTTGCGCTTAATGAACTAGAACAATGAATGTTCTGTCTCGACCTTACTGAGCCCTTTTTGACCAATATTTTCACCTTTTCATCAGGGAAATGATGGCCCCATAATGTGAGGTATCATTTTATTCAGAGTCTGTATCTCATGAGTAACAGTCCATAATGACTCTTTAATGAAACCTTGATATTAAAATGGCCTCTTGGTATTTTCAGGGTCTTTAAACAGCTTTAATAAGCATAATGTGGCTGCTTTGTCTGAAGGGAGCCTATTATTCTGTTTATTATACTCCTCTGTGTTTTGCTATCATGCTTATTTATTAGACTTCAGAGAGATGCACTAGAATAGGAGGAATGCAAACATTCTGTGCTCGGATGTCGACTCCCAAAAGAGCAAACATGGTAGCCTAATGAATAATGGTGAGCCCTCACAAGAGTATGGAGGCTTAAACAGTTAAGTCCGTCATGACGAAAAAGCTCTACTCTTGCATGTCGCGTCCACACATTGCAAGTTGTAGTATGATGGCCATAAAGCGTTCAATGTCAGCTGATTTGTTTTGAGGAAACATGCTTACAGAAAACATTGGCTGCTTTTCCAAAGATCATCATTGTTTTGTCAATGTTTTCTCCCTCAGAAAGGTTTTTTTTTCACACTGCCTGCAACTTTTTTCATTGTCTAGAGAGGACGTATCCCTTTACATCTAGCGATTTAACAGATTGCTGCACGTTTAATTAAAACTAAATATGAAGAAGGATTTTACATTCTGACAAAAGCCTAATTATCTAAACTGAAATTATGGAGTGAAGCTTAACTTAAAGAATGAAATTTAAATTGAGACAGTAACTGGAGGCCTTGGTATGTGTTAAACTCAGCCACATTAGGGAAAAAAGAATTAGGGGTCAGTACTAGTTTTTGACTAATTAGCGGGATAATTATGATGTTAATTACTGGGAAACAGAAAGGAATGATCTGTGGTATATCTACTGAGAAAAGCTTTCTTAGGTTTGTAGATGTTTTCTTTAGATGTCTGAGTTTATATCAGAAGGAAAAAAAAACAAGGAAAAAAGAACATCTCCATAAACTGCACTTACTTAAGTGATATTTATATCCAGGCTTTTTGTAATTACAGTCATCTCAAAATGTTAACAACACTATGAAAAATGAAATAAAACACAAAAAGAAATTACACATGGAAACAAAATGGAAATCACCAAACCAAAAAGCTTACATAACTCTGTCGGCCACGTCAACGCGCCACATCTTCAGCTGGCAGCTGGATCATCTTCATTTGATTTTGCCTAATGTGGTAACTTAATATATAGATTTAATTTAGCCATCCACTTTCAAAACAAGCTAAATCAATTTTTTTTTTCTGTGCAACTGGAAATAAACGATATAGACACAAGAACTTTGGAAGTAGTTTTTTAATTTGTATTTGTAAAAAAGCCGAGTCCTATTTTATCCATAATCTGTTCGTTCATTAATTAATTTACAAAAGAAAGAAGGAAAAAAAACCACCTACTGCTTGATATGCAGCCTTTATGTCTGTGCCAGACGGTTTATTAGATTAGATGTTGGCCTGAGTTTCTGAAAGCCCTGGCACTACTGCAGTGCCTCTCATTTGCTCTTTTGTGTGCTTCCTCACATTCTGATGGTAAGGATAGTGATGATGTCAGTGTGAGTCGCTGTGAGGAGACGTGACATGTGCGGTGTATTTTATTTTGTACGATTTTTTATGACTTGTGTCTGTAATGCCTTATAGTAAAGTCTGTTTTATTACTCTGTGTACATCATAGAGTAATTACCTGATATGCAGCTTTGCTTAGAACCTCAAAGGCCTCATGAAATATTGAATAAACATGTAACTGGATATAAACGGTACGAGACGTGAATGCTCAGCTGGATAACCTTGTGCTCAGCTTGGAAGTGGCAAATATCAAAAAGAGTATCAGGTCTATATTAACTCAAGGTCCCAACTGGCAGCTAGATTGGGCTTCTGTTGGTCTAAATGGCTCAGAGAGCCTCGGTGCCCTTTGACCTTCCCTGCTGCAAACCCAACAATCTCCTCCTTTTTCCATCCTCTCTACACACCAAGCACACATGCTCTCCATCTTGTCCAGCCACCCCTGACGACTGGCTGTTTGTTTGTGTGGAGGAATTTACACTCCACTGTGTACAGGGCAACTGGCTCCCTGTGGTCCAGCCCAGGCTGAGTGAGCTCCCCATCACTGGCTCACCTCCAGGGGTTTGTTTGGTATTGGTGGAGGTGGAGGTGGTGGTGACGGTGGTGGTGGTGGGGGGGGGGCTGGAGGATATATTTACAGCATGTTCAGCCCCTTGGTTTTGAGCAATGGCAGAGCAATCCGCGATTACTTGTCGATAGATGGCACCCACCGCAGCTGTTCGAAGACGTTCAGATATATTTGCGATGATTAAAGTGAACCTAACTGTCAATTTGTCATTGTCAATGTCAGTGGATTATTGGAGAGCAAGCGTTTCTGCTTAATGTCGCGTTGAATGGCTTTATCCTGTATTATTCTCTGCTTTTCTCATACACCCTGAAGTCATAATTATCTAGAATGAAAACAGTTAAATAAAAAGTGGTCACGTCTTGAGGGACAGCTTTACTTTTTAATTAAAATCAGGGAACTGTTTTTTTTTTTTCTTTAATACGGCCTCCCACCTTTTTTTAAAACCTCCATACAGTGCTGGCTCAATGAAAACTCTAAACAATGAGCACTTTGTTAATATTTGGGCATGGCTAAGATGAGGGTAAAGGAGGTTAGGAAAAGCTTACTGGAGGGTGGACTAACACACTCTTCCACCCACCAAAGCATCTTGCCAGAGGAGAAAGTGCTCCTAGCATCGCTCAGCGTCACGTATACACCGGAGTTCTTGTGGAAACAGCCGCGTGTATGTTTGTGCATGACATTAAATAAGAACATTGAGGGGGCCGTGAAATAACCTCACACGATACAGGAACAACAGGCGCACCTCTCCTGGGGAGGCTTTTACTGAGACGATTACATGTTATTCAAAAGAAAGATTAGCCCACTGTTGTAGGATTTGAGCTTCAATCAGATTGTAATCTATGTGTTGTTTGCTATTGCATCAAATAGTAGTTGTGGTAGTATAACATAGCATAGATTTCCCACTGTTGCACTGCAGTGTTCTGCAAAAGTCGTAAAAGCATGGGAAACCGTATTGTTTGAGTCAGCTGTGAACAAAATCTTTAAATTGTGCCAAGGATATAAAGTCCAGAAATAAAAGAGACATTTCCAAACTGCATACCTTGGTCCTGTCTGAGATGAGTCCCCAGAGATGTGCTTGGTTTAGCAGAGTCACCAGCCTCAATCAGACCTGCTTCATCAGGCAGGATTTGGAAAAGCTCATTCATAATTGATGACAGTTAAGCTGTACCGAAAAGAAATCGGATGAACCGTCGAAGCAGAACTCTGTTAAACCTTCTTGAACTCGGGAGAACTTTATAGTAATGGATAAAAGTTAGGTTTATTATCCTACAGTCCAGTAGTTTTTGAATGTAGACAGTCTGCACATCCTAAAGATGTGACCATAACCTGGATTGTGTGTGTTTTATGTGCCAAAGCTGGGTTGTTTCTCTCTGTTTTAGGGAGTGGAGCCACCGCAGTGGTTCAAGCAGCCTACTGTATACCACGCAAGGAGAAGGTGGCCATCAAACGCATCAACCTAGAGAAGTGCCAGACTAGTATGGACGAACTCTTGGTAAGACACACACACACAAAAACACACACACTGCTCATTAAATGCACGTTAAATTGAACATTTTTGTAACCTTGTTACTTTTCATGTGTGATCAAAGGGAGCTACTCCCTTCCAGCACGAGATTGCATTTAGGGCTTTGTCTCTGTGGTCTGTACGTGTGGATAGAGTTAGTTCCACCTCTGCTTTTCATTACTGGTTTTCTCCCAGCCCTCTTCCAATCATCCCTGTCACTTCAAACACTATTCTGGTTGTTCTCCGAAGGAAACTCCACTCACTGCCAGGAAACTATTAGACCACCGTGGGACATCTTCCTGAAGGCTGTATTGTGTCTTCATACCCTCAATGCAATCTTGCTCTGCTGCTCAGCACATCATTTACTGTACGACATGTGGTTTACAATTTAGCTGAAGAGGTGGAAGGATTATATCCCTGTACGTAGAGATGATTATGTGTTCATTTGTGGTTAGTGGTCTTTGAAGACGGCAAAGTTTCTCACACAAAATATGTATTTGTCAAACCATCTATTTAATTTGTGGGTTACTTCACAGAAGTATGAGAATTAGAATTATATTTTGAATGAAAAGGTTAGAAGATGTCACACTACTTTGTTTAGGCACATTCAAGGGCAAAATTTGTGTGTTAACTGTCAATTAGCCTTATGATCCAGAGCCTCCACAGATACTAGACCTCAGTTTTTGGTCTGACACTGTTAAATGAACTGTTATTAACTTAGCCCAGAGGCGTGATTGATGGATTTTTCCAGTCTTCTCTCGTAGTTCCATCCAAAAGTCTGTGAAAGTAACCTGTAGGCAATAAATATTGTGTAAACTTATATGTGTCCATGAAAGATTATGGCTAGCGATCACTGGCAGGTTTCTCATTCTCATTACTCGCTGGCAAACTGAGGAGGAACCCTTCCCCACCCAACCCCCCAACTTCTGGAGGATGAATCAGGGGAATGTTGCTCCCGGATTCTCAGAGCAGGCGGTCACATGGAATACAGCGAGGTCAGATTTCCTGCCTGTGGTTTCCCTCCCCACCCAACCTCCCCCCAAGCCTGCTGGGTGCCCGGTTAAATGGCGAGGAAGCATTAAATTGAACCCAGATTGCCGTTTTTTTTTTTTTCCTTTTTTTTTTTTTTAAAGAAGCAGCTTTGAAAGAGGTTGCCACAAGTTTTTAAAGAAGCCTGCAGGTCTTTAACCTTTTTACTGTGAAATACTTGAATGTCAGAAAAGCAATAATCTGTCATGTCTACGTGTCTCCATATGCTGTGGTATGTTGTAGTTATTCCTGGCACAGTGATTTGATGGACAGGCGCTTTTGAGGTACTGGAAAGCTGGATCAGATGAAGAGGCGGTTTGTTTACAATTTGAGCATGGTGCAGTTGGAATATCCTCTTGCATAATTACAGCTATTGCTTTTACTTGTTTATTAAAAATTATGATCAACTATATTGTCTATAAAGTGTTTCTGTGGCAATGGATGGTTTACTATATAGCAAAAATCCATTTTTGGCTTTGGAATACCTTAAAATACCTTGAGTTTTCTCAGGGTGACCTGAGAAACATATTGAGTTTGGAGGTTAAAATAGTTATTTCTGGGATAGCAGGTTTGAATTGAGCTCAATCGAGTGATTCAGAGACATATTTGTATCCTTGGCATTAAGTTTACCTTTTAACAATGAAGGCCCATCAATTGCAGGTTGGCAGCTTCTCCATTCCTCAATAGCTTTGCATTTGGGTGCGCGCTGTTGAGTGATTGGGTCACAGTGAGTGTGTGTTAGGCTCTGAGCAACCGATAGTGACGCAACATTGCTTCTATAGTGGCTTCTCTGTGTGTCTGCCATCAGTGTGATTCTGTGGCACCAGTTTGTGACCCAGCACTGTATTCAAATCGTAACAATAGGTCATTTATTTATTTTTTTTGCTCAGTTTCAAGGTTCTTAGACACGCCAAATGCTGAAAAGATCAGACCTAATGTAGAAAAATACAAAATGTCACAGATGAGTGTTATTTCCTGGAGAATCTATGTTGACAGATCATTTGTTGGCTACACCTACTCAAAAGAACTTTGGCTCAGATTCTGCATGAGGTCAACGTACATTTATAGACCCATCACAAGATGGAATAGGTCAGTTTCAGTTCTATTTATTAGATGAGCAAATGTTACATCACTCATGTTCCAAAGAAATTGCATTTGAGGAGTATCTAGCTTCCCCTGTTTTACCAATTTCTGGTGAACATGTGACTACGGGATAGCGTGTAATGTCAAGGAGATATCAGTCACAAGCTACTGACTGTATGAACCAATGCTATAAGGGAAAGTTTGAAAGGTGTGGTCTGATGATGTTATTGATTTGAGTTTTTAATCTATGGTCTGCCTGCTGATCCTCCTGTTAATCTGTGCTTTTTATCCTGGACATAAGTTTGAGATATGGACATGATTAATATGTAAATCTTAAGTTTAATAAATGCCAAACTAACTCATGCAAATGTAGTGGGGAGAATATTATGGTAATGGTATGCAACTTATAAATGTAACACAGATGGTCATTATCACAATTCACTTGACAATGATGTCCTACACAGGTCAGCATATGCACTTCTTCTTATGTATATTTGAAATTCAAATTTAATGAGCAAAGTATTGGTGCTGTGTGCCTTGGATCATACTGTGGCCTTGGAAAATAAAACCATTTGTGTTGCAGGTGGTTTTGTGAGGTGTCTGTGGTGATTTGCAGGTCGGATTAATTGAATAAATCTGCTTCGGTTTAGGATGAGATCATTGCAACACCCACAACCGCACACAAAGACCACAAGAACTAATTCCCTTTATCAGTTCATAGTTCTCTTTCTAAAATGATTAGTAAACAGGAAATTAATCGAATTATTAATTGTATGTAAAGTCATTTATTAAGTAGAACCACCAAATATTTGATGATTTGAAGACATCACATTGGGATCAGGAAACTAGAAAATTAAATGAGAAATGTTTCATTGAAGAGATGACACTGTGTATTAAGATTGGTATATGCTGATGTCCTGATCAAAGTGTTTTCACAGTGGTTTCCCTGACTGGTTGGACGAGCTTTATCTCTTAATAAAGATCTCCATGTAGCTTATGTTAGGACTGAGGAAGTATTTTACCCATCTGTTCCACATGCTTGCATCAGTGACTAATAAGTTCACACAAGAGACGTTACATAAACTACATGCATGATGTACCTTTACAGGAATGAGTGTGACAGATGCTGCGCAGCAGTTGCCGGTGTCATCATGCATGAATACTTAAAAATGTGTTTACTTTCCAGTCAGCATTGAGACGTCTGCAAAATATTTTCACAGAGGAAAATTTCCTCAAATGTCAAAGGTTACACGTTGGAGGCTGCACAGATAGAAGTAGTGTAAAAGGTTTTGAGCCATGAGAACATCTCCAGTATCGTTGCTGCAGCATAGGTTTACAGTGACCTAATCCCCACAACAAAGAGTCTCTCTGATTCTCACATTGTCTGCTGGAAAAGATGGGAAAACCTGCCAGCTGCCAGACCACGATATCCTCCCTGTTATCCCATTGTTTTTCTTCTCTGGGGTTACCCTGGCCCGCAGAGCTGTGGTGACCTGCCTCTTCCACTGTGCTGAGAACAGAGGGGGGGTGTTCTGCTCAACTGAAGCCAGTTAACAGCCAACAGGCTATATCATTTATTGTTCTCTCTCAGCCTGTAGTATCTAGAGAAAGAATGATAGCCGAGGCAACTGACAGAGTTTGTCATCTGGCCCGACAGACTGGAAGTTATTAGACTGCTTGATAATGAAAAACAGCTTTGGTTCAAAAGCAGACTGGTATGTGGGCTCACCTGTTGGTCAAAAGACTGTTGTTGGTCAAGCTGAACCTTGTGCACTGAAGACTTCTCAGGTTCTCTCTGACAATCCACAGGACAACTGTCCTCTGTGGATTTGTGTGTATTTAAACATGTCTATACCTGTCACGGGCCAGTGGGTTTGTTTCATGCACAATCTGTATCCACCCTTATTATGACTCAGTTCACGTCCTTCTTCCCTTTTTGTCAAGTGCTTTCTAATGGCATCATGATGTCACCTGCCTGCCCTAGCCTCTCTTGGCGGAGGCGCTCACTGAAGGCCACAGGCTCAATAGTGATGACTCTGCTGCTGGTAATGCACATTGTGTTAGCTAAGCATTTATGCTAATGGAACATTAGGCTTTGATTGCTTGCTGTCTGACCCAGAAGCGTCTATTGATTGATCACTTTTATCAAATGTTTTCAGGTTGAGTTTTAAGGTTTCTCAGTTGACAGGCTTGTGGTTCACCAGTCATGGTACGACACTCAATAGCTGTTTTAAATAATGCTTAAATATTGGGGAATAGGCTTGTTTGTGGGGAAACCTGCAATCAAATGAGATAGCCGATATCGATTTCACCTCTGTGCAACCACCACAGATATGCTTAGTATCAAGAAAAGGGGGGATGGCTGGCTTTGCTCCATCAAAAGTAAAGAAAAGAAAAAAATAATAAGCTTCTGTTTGCCAAAGTATTCCTTTAAATGTAAAAAATAATATTCCTATGAAACATTGCTATCGTAAAATATACTCTCATGTCATTCATGATTAGATCACGGCTGCAACTAATGTCAGTTAATCTGCTGATTATTTTTGGGATTAATCGGTTAATTGTTCACAGTTTCCCTAAAGCCCACAGTGACATACAACCAAACAACCAAAAAATAGCAAATATTCACATTTGAAAAGTTGGAAACAATGATTTTTTTTTTTTTTTGCATTTTCACCTAAAAAATGAGTTAACGATTATTCAATTATCAAAACTGATGTCAATGAATTATCTGTTTTTTGGTGATTCAATTAATTTTCAAAAGAGCTAATTTATGACACATTTATTAAGAGCTGCAGCGTCAATCAATCCATTAGTTGATAGAAAATTAGTCAGCAACTCAACCATTTTGACAATCAAATAATCATTTTAGTCATTTTTTGAAAGCAAAAATGCCAAAACATTAGTTGGTTTCAGCTTCTGAAATGTGATGATTTTATGCTTTACTTTGTCAAACATGATAGTAAACTCATTATCTTTGGGTTTTTGTTTGTCGGGGGGACAAAACAAGACATATGAAGACGTCACAGTTGACTCTGGGAAACTATAACGGGCATTTTTCACTATTTTCTGACAATTTACAGACAAAATGATTAATCAACAAAATAATTGGCATATCAGTCGATAATGAAAATAATAGTTCTAGCTCTGTTGTCATTTCAAAACTTATTTACAGTATTATTCTTGAATAGTTCAAGACTGGTTGTATTGCTGTCCTAATATTCCTCACATCTCACTTCAGGTAGCTCCTTAGCAGTCATATGCCTAACGATTGCAGCAAGTACAGAGGTGCTGTGGTTTAGCTGAACTCCAGTAACAGGTTCAGACATTTGTCAAGTATTCAAGTGCCACAAAACAAGCAAAACCACTGTGATTCAGCGGTCCCACCTCTGACGCCAGCTAGATCTTTTTTCTTAGGAAGCTTGTCTATCCTCAAATGACTTTGGGACTGGTGCTGAAGTGATGGATTAGACCTCTGTGCCAGCATTACCTCAGCGTCTCTTGCTTTCCAAACACACACACACACACACACAAACACAAAGAAAGAGAGCTTTGCAGCTGTATAAAGGGCTGAGCAACGGCTGTTTTTTTTTTCACTTCTACATGGATATGCATTATATTAACCTAGCCTATTTCTCTTCCGACTACTGACGTCATTAAGTATTGCACTAAATTTCAAAAATAGCTGCAGCATCAAAGGCATAGGCATTTATTGTGACCACATTCAGTTGATTTCCTCCCGGCTGTTCCACACCTTTAGTGGGGGGCAAATAAGAATAATAAAGTAGTAGGTACTATGTGTGTCTGAGATGAAAATATAAAGAAGCTGTCTGTTAGCTTGTTTATTTCAGCACCATGGTTATTTGATGCCTCAGCAATAGGATTAATGAATAACAATAATAATTAACAACATCACATTGGCTCTGATATGAAAACTCAACCAATCTCCAACCAAATGATGATGTGGAGTGTTTACAGATTACATCAGCTTCATTGTGTTAATGGCAAATGAGTCGTGAAAACTGCCCTCTCTCTAGTCAAGCATTTAAGTCTCATTTCGTGTTTTCCTCCAACAGAAAGAGATTCAGGCCATGAGCCAATGCCACCACCCAAACATCGTGTCTTACTACACCTCATTCGTGGTGAAGGACGAGCTGTGGCTGGTCATGAAGCTGCTCAGTGGCGGTAAGTACATTTCTTCCTCCATCATCTGTCCAGTCTCTTATTACACTCAACTCCTACCTTTTAATCTGAATGTTTAGATCTCATTCATATAAATAAACTGGAAGTATACGGCTGGTCTTAAGTCATATCAAGGAGGCCCAGAAATTTTTGGCAGTGCCCTCGTGATGATGAGAGAGGGACAGTATGAAGAGTAGGGCTAGTTGCTGCTGGTGATGTTAACTGTGATTGTAGGGAATGTGACAGCACTGATCCTCATTGTGTCCCCCGTGAGCTGCAGCTCTTTCCGGCTTTAACTCAGTACCGTGCAGAAGCTAATGACAGAGCAGAGGTAATAACAGCCCGCAGGCCGGCGTCATGGCATCCATGTGGCAGAGCCGCAATTAACTAGTGAGAGGAGCACGAGGAGGAGGCCACCATGGAGAAAAAGTCCTCAAAATGCAACAATTGCATCTGCATCTGATTACATTGTTGCTTTTAGTTTCCCCAGGAACATATAAAATCAATTAGCATCTTACTGAAGTTACTAATAGTAACTATCGGAGTATTTGTGGCTCTGGATGAACCTGTGAGCTCTACAGGAAGAAGTGCTTTTACAGCAGACATGTGGGAGCAAATATTTGTCAAGCAAGAAACAGAGGGCTCCTCTAACTCAGAGGTGACGACAGCATGATGAGAGTCATCTATTTACAAAGAGGCAAGAAATTGCCACTCGTCTCTCTATTAATCCTGCTTTCAGTCTCACACACTCAATTATACAAGTACAAGTGTACACAGATACATGTGCACACTAAACATTTACACTCTGTCTCTACCCTTGTTCCCCTCTGGCCCCCAGTATACAAGGTCCCACTGTAATGGATAGTGCCCAGGTGGCATGCCTGGCTCCCTCGGATACACTCGAGTCATGAGCCGCTTGGCAGCCGACTCGCAGCTGGGCCCGAGGCACAGTGCCCGCCAAGCGACGCCTGAGCAGACGGCCAGCCTCACAGCAGGAGCAGACACCACTTAAGATGGCCTCTCGCGTTCCCCTTATCCCGGTTGAACAGAGGCCCTTGATGTGGAGTTTTATTGTGCAGAGTAATTAAATGATGGCCATAGTGATGTCTGCCATGGAGACGGAGCTCAAATGAGGTCGGGTTTATAGACCATCACTCCACAGGGCAGAGCATACCAGCCCCAAGGAAAGCCAACTCCTGTCTGCTCCTCTGGCTTGATGGAGCGTAAGAAACCCCCCTCCGACTTTCCCCTGTCTTCTGGCTTCTGCTGTTGAAAGACTGACAACAGCTTGACCGTTTTCCAATTCTTAGTGGTATGTCACTGTCGGCTATTGGTATGCCAGTGCACTTATAGATGGTATGTCATATGTTACATTGGCAGACACCACTGTTCACTCACTAGCAGAGTAAAGTACACCCTGTTCCCCAGGGCGTACTTCAGCAGTTGCCAAGGGGTATGTGGAAAGATTGTGGAGTTGCTAAGCTAATTTTAATATATATATCTATATCTATATATAGATATAGATATATATATGAATTATGATTTGGTAGAAATTAAATTCATCCACATATTTGTCTTTAGGAGATAAATAAATAGGATTACAAATTGGTGTGAGGCTAATATTTAATGTATTTATTGTCACTGTAATCAATAAACTACCAGCTACAACAGGCCGACTGCACAGGACACACTTCCCGCTGCCCTCTTCAACTGTAACACCACATGACTCGATTTAGAGTTTGTGAAAACTAGCTAGCAAGCGAGCAGATGCGTCAAAATAGGAAGGTAAAAGTAATGGATATATTGGTTGAAACATCCGGCTTCTGACACTCCCAAATAGTAGAAGTTTGAATGCCAACTTGACCAAACCCACTGAAAAAGAAAATGGGAACACTAGCCTTCGACAATTCAAGGATCACTATGTCTTGTATAAGAAAATTATTGTAGCAGATATCCATTTTTTATATAATTGATGATGTGAAAGGACATCTATATTAAAACTGAATCAAATACACACATTTGGAACATGACAAGTGGTGTCAATTAGACATTATTAAACTCTTTAACCGCTTTTTCAAAATTGTAAAGTAATGGTTTTTAGGTGTAATCCAGATCCCAGTACAGCATTCTAGACCATGTTGTATTTTTTTACCCAGAAAAGCAAAACTCCAAAAGGCCTTATCTTTGCAGAGACTGCCCTCCTCTCTGGCAAAGCCATTCAAGGTCAAACCAGTAGACCTGAGCTCTGAGGTAGGTACGCTGAAGGCACAGGGCTTTTCAGGAAATTACTGTCCGGAATGTGACATGTGAACAACTGTTTCGTTGCGGTGCCGCATAACCTGTCACTTACCGAATTCACATTGGAGAGACATCAACTGAAAACCCACAGGGACAGAATATGAGTCATGCTAAAGCAAGCAGAGGAATGTGTTCCCAGGAGATTAATGTGAAGCCTTTTACTGACCTACAATCACTGCTGCAGAGCTCAATTGGATGCCATTCAGAGTGGAAACCAGCTAAAAGAGGATTGTCATTGACTGTTTGAATCTGTTTGACTTTTTCAAGTTTGGGGACACAATGTGGCCCTCAACTGTCAACAAAATGCAGACAGAGATTTGATTAGGACTCCATGCTGGTTTATGTCATTAAAGGGGACCTATTATGCTTTTCCTTTTTTCAGTCATATATATAATGTTACAATGTCGGATGTTCATATTAAACGTGGCCAAAGTGTCAATGACGTAAACGTATGTTGAAATTATCCCTCTGTGCAAAAAGCACCGGCTTCAGACTGCTCTGAATGCTTGGTTTCCAATGTTTTTTCTACTTTCAGCCCAAGCCGATGTCGGCTCATGAAGATTTCTTGTATATGTTCTTGTATATGTGGTCATCTGCTCCACACACAGCGCACAAGTTCACTCCTCCGCTCCACTAACATTATGGCATTTTTCCATGATTTTGCGGGTGTTCACGCTGAGCCATGACTCAAGTCAACCTGGCACGCCGTGAGTGTTTTTCCGTCACACAGCACGGCAAAGTAAAATAAGTTGTTTGCCTGTTAGAGATGTGCTGGTCATCTGCAGCTCTTCATCAAACATCATCATCACTGTGGCTGTTTCTGCTTGTACTCTTCCTCCCTGCATTATTTCTAACTGATCTGCTGAACAAAGAGCTCCAAATATCTCCATAGGTTGTTGTGTCGACCGGTTTTTAGCACAGCTATCAAAATTTGGTGAGAAAAACATTTCATTTCCTGTAAATTCCTCACAATAAAATTTCTCTTGTTATTTAGTCATCTTTAATACATTTTTAATACACTTTAAATATGAAGCAGTAAAGCAGGAAACGTTAGGTTTGCATCGGCGGTAACTTAACACGATTCTGATACGGCTGCCCCTCAGCAGGCTTTCCAGAAAGCTGGCCAATCAGAACAGTGTGGGCTCATTGGGAAGGGGGCCTTAAAGAGACTAAAACTGCCTGTTAACAGACAGAGGCTGAACTGAGGGGCTGCATAAAGGGCCAGTATAAGATAAATAGTTTTTTGAACTGTGAATCATGCAAAGCTACTCTAGTGGAGTGCCGGAATAAAAATATAGAGCTGGAAATGAGCATAATACATCCCCTTTAAAAATCTCCTTAGTTTACTTCTGTTTCATACTCTTCTCCCTGTAAAATTGTGGAACCTATAAAATGCTTTGATGGAGGCTTCCCTCAGACTGAGCCAACGATCCTCTCTCCTACACCTTATTTCTACACCACCCACGCCTCTACCACAGCCCCTCCCGTGCCCCACCCTCCCTCCCTCTCCTCCTCCTCCTGCAACTTCGCTTGGCATTCCCCATCGGCCTTTAGCACAGTTGGCACCCGCTCTCATCCCCTCGGTTCACCCCCCTTCTCTCTCCCTACTCTCTCATCCTCTCCCTCAGTCTCAAACCTCATGCTCTGACCAAGAGAATGGAGGGGATGATGTTGCTTGGTGAAGTAGAGTTAAGTGGAGTTATCTTAAAGTGCCAGCTTTTAGACCTTCACAGTTTTTGTGTGCAATCCGAAGAAGGGGAGAGATTTAGCTAATCCAGCATGTAACTGAAATGATGATTTAAAAATTTCCTTTGCTTTTGCAAGCTCTACAGTGCACTTCACTCCACTGTCAAGACTTAATATATTCCCTGTCATTTGTATAAAATCTTCCTCTGAGGGCTTGGACATGCCAACAGGTGTCATTTGTCTTGGAAGCCACAGCCTCTCTCATGCAAAATGAACCTTCAGATTGTTCACTTGTAAGTCAGCGTGTTAAAACAGACTAATGAGGCACGAAGAGTTCAATCAGTTGAATTTGAAAGCAGCTGACAAGGCTGGCATTTAGTGATCCTCCAAAGCCTACATTCATGCTGTGTGTGTGCACTTAAAAATCCCCTTCAAAAAAGTGCCACCTCAGCTTAAAGTAAGCCTGTCAATCTGCAGTATTCTCTGGAAAAGCGTTAACTACACACTATTTGTTTGTCTTGCTTCCTTAATTTATCTTTGCCAACTTTTTCTGTTCCTTTAATTCTGTTTAGCTAAAGCAGAGCTGTAACTAAGTAACCTGAATGAGCAAGGACCTTGTCTAACACATTAACTTGTAGGTCATTTTCTCATGTAATCACACCTTCATTTGTTGGCTCATGAGGACTTTCCCTCACTTGAATGTGGCTCCTGTTTATGCCCTCCTTCCCTATGCACCTTCCTCATTGTCACCTGTCACTTCTTGTCACTTCCTCTCCTCCCTCCAGTCGTTTCAGACAAGAAGATGAACATCAGACCGAGCGCAAACGCATTGAGAGTGGAGGGGAACCGTGTGTGGAGAACAGAGGAGAAAGAAAAAATCAGTCTGCCTTTTCTCGCTGAGCTTCAAAGAGTTGTCACATCACAGAAGCGAGGCTGCACTCTTCTTACACTCTCCTCTTGCTTCTTGCCATTTTCGCTTGCTCACATGCTCACATATACATCCGCTATCTCGTACACTCTGACACACATCTAGGTTGCTCTTCCTGCCTTCCTCATCTGTCCTCTCTTTGAATGGGTTTGTCTCTTTTCCTCACTGCTGAATCACATTTTCTGCCACGCACTGTCACCGCACGAGGAACCCGTTGAACTCTCTCCCTCCCTCTCTCTTCTTACTCTGCCTCTCGCTGTCTCGCTGTGTCTAAGACTCTCCGCAACAACACTGTCTAGTCTCAGGTGGCCCGTCATTTCTGGCTCCTCTGGGTAATGCAGTGAGAGCTCGAGTGAGTGCTGCAGTCGAGAACATCATGGAGTGATTGAGCAAATAAATATCTTTGCACCCCTAGCTGGGCACAGTTGCGAAAAACACAATCAGTTTGGTCCTGGAATTGTGTCATGGACAGTGTTTCGGGACCTTGAAAAGGCCATTTCCAGCTTTTGTTTGCAAGTGCTGCTCAGTGTGTGTGTGTGTGTGTGGAGAGGGAGGGACAGATAGACAGTGTGTCAGTGTGATGTTTGTGTTTGTGTATCACTGCAGCACAATACAGCTTGTCAGGCAAGTGGCATTCTTTTTGCTTCTCTGCTTTGTCCCCGTTCACCAGTGTCGCCCAATTTTCTGTCATACCGAATACAAATACTTTTGCAACCTCTTTTCAGAGAGATGCTCTTTATTCTGTGGAAAGTCGCACAAAGGAAATCGTACACTCACAGCAGTCTGACTTTTCATCCAGAGGGCTCCTTTTATGCAGCAGGAGCCAGGCTGAGAGAGGCATGATGACCTGTCTTTTTGGTCTTAACTGGGCCAGGTCAGTGAGCAGAGCGACACTGGCTCTCCATTCAACCGAGGCGCATAAAGACAGACAACAGCTTGACTTATAACCTCAAATGTCCATAACCTGCAGTCTCTCCCCACTCTTCCAAAGTAATTAAAGGGAGATGCACTCTAAAATTTCATTCTTATTTCTAATACTGAAGTGCTCAGTTCAAATTAACAAATTAACTGCAGAGACTGTGATGATGATGTCATCAAGAGTCAAATCCTGGTGCTGCTCTGTAGACAGCAAATAATTAAATGACTCTGACAGTAGCCATGGTGATTTTAACTGAACACATTTTCTGATTACCAGCTGTGAGCTCTGCATTCAAATCAAAGTTATTTGGATGGAAAACCTCAAACAAAAATGGTATGATGTCATGGAGATGTTTATGTTTTAAGGGCTTTGTCTTAATGCAGCTAAATCATTTGTTTTTTCTTTCAATACTAGAACTGAAGAAAATGTGTTTGTGTACCCATAATTTAATTTGTCCAAACATTTTAAGATTATACACAAATTATCTTGACTGATTGTCTGCCAATCCACCAGGAAGTATGTGTTTTCATAAATAAGTTTCGGTTTAGAGCAGGCTTAGCAAATGATAAAGGCTAACCTGAGGTGACTTTCTCATAGATGCAGGAGCTTGATTATCTATCAAGACCAGAAACAAGACTTTTTTTGCACCCAGTGATTTCCAAAGAGGTCAGCTGCTGGACAGTTTTTTTTTTATCCTTAGACATTGTGGTTGACAATAACAAATATAGTTTTCAGCAAAGAGAACTGAAGCATGAAATTGTAGATCTAGCCTTTTTATCAACCGCTGTCCTATGTTTGGTTGTCAGGCTCAGTGCTGGACGTCATCAAGCATATCATCTCGCGAGGCGAGCACAAGACAGGCGTCCTGGATGAAGCCAGCATAGCCACCGTGTTGAAAGATGTGCTTGAGGGCCTGGAGTACCTCCACAAGAACGGACAGATCCACAGGTAACAAGAATCATGCCCCTCCACACTGATACTGTAATAAAACTGACACATGACTTTTCTTCACTACTAAATACAGAGGCTTTATTGGACTTCACCTTGAGGGTTTATGGTGCAGAAATATTTTACCTCCCCCCCCCGACTTCCTCCTTTCTGTTCATTTTGTCATAGATGTCATACTAATACTATGTCGCCCTCCTCTGCATTTGTGTGAACACAGTCATTCAAATACAAAACGTTACGCAAACTTAATACTGATTAACTTGACCACAGCTTCCCACAATAAAACAGATTACTGTGTGTAAGATGAATTTCAGATTACATTTTCATTTTAATGAATAAAACATTTGCTTGAGTCAACCATAATTTAATGCATTAAAATACACTAATACCCAATATGAATAGTCTATTAATCAATATGATGCCTTAACATACATAGTTTTATTAATGTACTTATTAGCATAAATTGTATATATATCATCATAGGATTGTATCATTATACACCCCCTATCATTATTGTACTCTTTCATTCTTCAGTGATTTTCCGTCATAGTCAAAACATTCAGTGAAACCTCTGGCTTCCTCTGCAACTTAATTCATGGTATTAATCTATGGTTTATTGCAAAGTGCAATACGTGGGAGTGATTGTATTCCTCATCAGATCAGATGCATGACTGTACCATGGAAATGGCATTTTGCAGACAGCCATATTCACTCTTAAAGTCCACTGGAATCTGTATAGTGATGAGGCAGTATACTTACCCAATGGGACAGCGACAAGTGTTCGAGAAGAAGAGGCAGAAATCAGAGGGTCACGTGGTATGCCCACCGGAGATGGTCGCATAGGAGAAGAGGGACTGAGACACTTCCTAAAAACTCTCAGAAAAATATGATATGATTGTTTAATTTCATTTGTCTCTCAAAAAAGTCTCGTAACCTGTCTCAAAATCAGTGAACTAGAGGGTCAAGGGGCAAGATTTGGATGCCTTTCTCGAAACACTATTACATGGGAGCCTGGAAATAAAAGCAGTGGACTGGTACAAAGCTGACAGAATGACAGATCTAGACTGAGACACATCATCCTTCGGTTTCTGCGAAATAAGGTAAAATCTGCGGTGCTGGCAGCAGCAAGAAAAAAAAAAGCAGGTGATATAGAGAAACGCTAGGATCTTCTTTTTCCAAGACTACACCCAGGATATACAGGAGAAATGCAGGAAGTATGATGAGGTGAGGCGGATGCTGCAGAAACACAAGATTGAATATGCTCTGCAATACCCGGATATAATGACCTTCACATTGAACAAGCAGCAATACGAAATAGCACTCGCCTCACGAAAGAATAAGAATATAGTTGGAATACAAGCAGGTCAGGAAGAACATAAACTTTTCTTGTATGCTGATGACATTTTGTTGGTTTATAGTAACCCTGAAACAGCAGCATCAGAGATTAATTTAGTAATAGAATCTTTTTCTATATATCGAGATATCAGGATATACTTTACAATCAATTGGACAGAATCAGAAGCCATGCCACTATCTAAATTATGCCCTCCATTAATTAGAGACATATGGCTGTTTAGATGGAAGCCATATGGCCTGACATATCTGAGGATTAAACTAACACCGGGTCTGAATAAGATAATGGAATCCAATATATTTCCCATCACTCAAAATATTCAAGCTATGTAAGAGAACTGGACTAAAATGACAAACCAGAATTTTGGAGATTCTTACAAATAAGGCACTGAATATTGTAAAATCTAAACTAAATCAACAAATTGGGATTCAGGAGTTATTCCATACAACATGGTATAAAAAGGGGAGTGCCTCAATATTTTATAAGTATATTAAGGATGCACACCCACCGTGATTAGAAGGCCTAAAAATGCGTCGAGGGAAAAAGATGTTGGGGAGGAGAATTATGAATTATGCTTTTATGGCTTACCACTAAAGAATCTTGCATCCAATTTTAAAGTGAGAAGCACTTAGCCACACCTGTACGATACAAGCCTCCACAGCGTGTTTTAATAAGGCTCCAACAACTTAAACACAAAAAAACTGTTGCAAGAAATCTGTCAGTAGACTACCACTTCCAGGCTGATAATCTTTAAAGAGTTACTGTATGAATATGCATCAGTGGAATGTGTCAATGGCAGATTTGCATGCCACAAGAAATGTGATCCTGAAAGCTCTGCTCTAAGCCAGTTCAAGACCCGGCTAAGTCCCTGCACTCAAGCTGTTACAATAAACTCAGTCGACACACCGGCTGTAGAAACCATCACACTACCTCCTCTGTATTTAATATTCACCACTCACTTTTTCATACGTCACCTCCCGCTGGCAAACGCATAGCCCGGGACAGGCTACATGTGTAAATAATGCATAGCTTTTAGGCTTGGTTAAGTGCTCGGCAGCTTTCAGAGTAGCATGCCAATGAGAAGCTGAAACAGAGAGAGGGGCTTGATTGAAGACTATGACTGGAGGGTTGGATGAAGGATGCATATTGTGTAGCCGTGTAGATGAAGCTAACAGGCAATGATATCATCGGGTCATTAGCCTTGCAATTAGAAAAGTGCTTTATTGTGCCTATAGAAACTATAGGTAGAGATTTAAGGAATTAGAGCAAACATTGTTTAAATTACTTTGTTAATTAAGAGGAAATTCCACTGCAGTATGCCGCTGCGGCAGCATTTAAGTATCCGCTTTCAGCAAAATGTGATAGGGTTATCGGTCAGTGCCAGAGAGACGGAATTGTTTTACCTTAGTAAAACCTGCCTTAAACTCTGTGCCCTGTCTAAGGAGACATTAGGGGATCACTTATAGATCATTCATTAATCACTTCTGTCCAACCCCATTCCCTGAGGTGTGACGTGAAAAAGAAAACGTGAGGTAATCTCTCAGCACTGAAAATCATCGACATCCTGAGAGAGAGTCCTGAGTCAGTTGATCGGTGTCAAGGGATGTAAACGTGCACGCATGGCTGTGCGAACTCTCCCGGTGTAAGCTGGATCATATGAGTCGGAGCCCCAGGGCAGGGGTGATGGAGAGAGTCAAGGGGGTGAGGCTTTGAGGAAGAGGGAGAGAAAGAGAGAAAGTGTCACATGATATGTTCCATCCAGCCCCGGACGGCCAAAAAGCAATTAGAGTCTTGCGGCCTGGGCTGTAGGCTCAACTGGAGACATTTACCACAAGACGGTGAACTGCTCCACCTCCCTGTTCACAGCAGCTCGGAAAGTCAGCGATGCAAAGGTGACGCTTGTTATCCAACTTGAGCAACAGGTAGACTCCACGCACATGACATGAGAGGAATGCCAGTTATTCTTCATTTTGTATGTTGAATCTGTTGAAAGCACCCTTGACAGCAGTGATCTTACTCTTGTGGTGAGCTCTTTGTCTGCATGTCATACCTCATTCATCTCTGAAACCTCACGTCTTCTGAGGGAACACTTGAAGGCTTTGTCCAGTATATTACTCTGTGTGTGGTTTATTAATGTTCAGGTAATGGTTGTAGTTATGCCGCCTCTGGGAGCAGTGAGGCTCTTGTAATGGATTAAAGCTAAACCGACAAGATGTAACATTAAAAATTTGATTTGGAAAAACTGATGAGTATGAGATTGAGCAATATGGAGAAAGCAATCAAAATACAGAAGCAGAGACAAGATATCGTTGTGGTCAAAAAGGGGCACAATTAAAAGAGAGAGGATAGAGTAGGTATTTCATCTCAATAGGAAACCCACAGGGCGTCTCATAAACCCTCTTTTACAGCCTTGTCAGGGGCACTGTGAGCCTGGCACCAGGATGTGATGTCAGAGGAGGTGACCCGGTGGAGCTGCAAGGTGCGAGGGCTGCCAGATGAGAAGGATAAATCTTGTTGACAGTTTCATACCGTGGCTGTTCCCGCCTAGCTACTGCCTGGTTAACATTTCAACAGGTCATAAATGTGAAGAGTCCTTTTCATTTTTCAGTATTTTGTGGTTACATAATAACTGTTAGCCTATAGAAACATTCCTGATGAGCTGTAAAGTGCTTTAAGATGTGGAAATAAGCAAAAGATGTGGAAGTTTGGGGTTTCAATCTTCTTGAAAATCAGGCCCACCTATTATTACATCTTTGTGTTACATGGCTAGATGACTGGTAGGAGTTGGGACTTAAACTGCAGGTTGGCTTTTTTCCTCTCCACCACAGTATTTCTTTGAACTTGCATGGTGCATTGTGTCACCACCTCCTCCCTCCCTCCTCCTCTTCCTCTCCCGTGAATGTTAATGACTGTCTGCACTCTGCAGCCTTTTTTCTTCTCGGAGCATTACAATCTGCTGCAGTGAACCATAGCCTCCATGGTTCTTGAATGAGTGCAGGGAGGGGACACAATCAGACTGATCACTCTTTGTGAATGATGCAGCGTCACGGGTGGCCTTTTTTTTATCAGGGGTGGAGTGTATTCAATTCAAAATGCGCATTACAAAAATATTCACGTTATTTGTCACAGCTTAGTTTGAATTTGTGAAGTTCAACAAGCCGAACAGCAGCGTGTCATGACCGTAGAGATGATGATGTCGTATAGAGACAAACATAGACAATTAAGCATTGGGCTCATTTCTTCTTTCAAAGCTTTAAGCCTTATTTTCAGATAACCTTCATTTTGATGTAGAATGTCAAATAAAGTCACTCACTAATCAGCGGGGGAAAAAAAGGTCTTCTGATTTCCCTAATCTGAAAATCAAATTATCAGTTCAAGTCAGGATGCTTTGATTTACAGATTAGGGAGACGGTTGTTTGTTAATTAATATTGATTTGTACTGTCTAAAAGTATTGGAATAGTTCTGTTTTAATTATGCATTTGGGCCAATTAATTTGTCCCTTTAACAAAAAGTACAAATAAAGAAAGGCATGCGTCAACTTTCCGGCACATTTCCAGATGTAAAAGAAGCATAATCTTCTATCGTGACTCAATTTTCCTGGTCGTGAAGTGAGATAATAAACTTGGAAGTCTTATGACATAGCCAGAGTGGTTTTATTGGCTTAGACTGAATCCGTAATAATGTACATCATTAGCTTAGGCTAAACCCTGAATCACAAGTGGTAGAAGATGATATTGGACCCACTCAGAGAGGGACAGTAGTCTTGTAAACGAAGAAAAAGTATTTTGGGATACTCCCTGACTAGCCTTTTCAACCTCAGGTGGTCCACTCTTCACCTCCTCTCCAATCCTTAAAAAGCAACATCTCAAATTACCGGCCGTAAATCATCCCTGTTGTACGAGCATGCGCTTGATTACGCAGGAGTAGTGAGCGCAAGAAACGGTAAGATACTGTGACCTGATATCACCTAGCTGTTATGTCAGGGCAGCAAAAGTGACAGCGGGACAAGCCAGAGAGCCGCTGAGCACAGACGTCTGTACGGCAGCAGACATTTTTTCGTTTTTTTTTTTCTTTTTTAAAGCCACTAGCGAAGGCTGTCATCTCTGCTCTTCATCCACCCTTTTCCCATCGTCTGCATCTTCCCCAGCGTGGCGGTTACGTAATTGAACTCGTCTGAGTGCATAAGCACATCAATGTTTGCTACATGTAGTACGCAGACAGCTCTTTCTGTCTGAGCTGATTACTGAAAACACATGGTTTAGAGATGGCATTGATACAGTGAGCTAATACCCTGCTGTGGACTATCCCTGTCTGGTTCTGGATAGTTTTATTATCCCGGCAGTCATTTTCAACCTATGGTCCTAATATGTCACATATGCTGCATTCCTCCCTCCTTGGCTCACTGTTCGCCACTCCCTTGCCCCTGTCGCTATGAGATCTATTGCCTGTGTGGTATTTTACCAGAGCGCTCTTAGAGAAAGAGGCCTCTACACTCAAGGATTTAAACTGTGACCTGTAAACTCTTGAGTGCTTCTACCTCATTGTGTGTTTTGAGTAGGTTGCTTGTAAAGATTGTGCATACAGATTCAGTAGCAGAGGAGTAGGGTCTGCCTCAGGAGGAAGGGTTTGACAGTCAGTCTAGAGGAAGAGATTTTTAGCGATCCAGTGAAAGTTGCAGCGTGAATTTCAAGTTGTAAGCATGTTGTAAGCACCAGAATCTTTTAAAACACCACAATTATCCCTGCAGCATCCCTGCACATGTGTTTATAGCCTATAAGGACTGTATAATATTCCCAAGTGAGTCTTTGTTCCTTGGACGCTGTATCATGACTCATCTACTCACACCAATACTCCAAAGACCAGTCTATTTTCACATTCATTGAGACTAGTTTGCTGGAATGATCCAACAGCATGTACAGTATCTCTCAGCAAAAGCTGCAAGCATTTTACTCCAGTGCCCCCATCTGGTAGCAGGGGGAACTGCTCAGGTTTTGAGACTGTCTCATCTGAATCATTTGTCTGCCTGTCATTATCGTTTTAGGAGGTGTCTCGGGGTCATTTGTGTTAACCAAATCTGTTGGAAGTTGTTAAAGGCTGAAGATGTTCTGGGGTCGGACCACTTTGGTGTTCTTTGTCCCGTCAAAGCCTCTTTAGCCATCATTCTCTTTAAAATGTACATTCCCTTTCTAAAAGGCTGGACAGCAGAAAGAGCTGACTGTTGTCCTCTGTGACACTGTTGCCATCCTTACTTTTAAAATTTATTTCTTCGCCTTTTCACTCGACCCTTCGACTTTATCTCTGAAAGTCTGTTGCTATGACAACTCTGTCTGGCTGGTGAGATGACGGTATTCATTCTGTGTGGCAGTCCGTGCAGTTGTGTGCGAGTGCACACGAGCGCACGCACGAGCACGGAGGCAGACAGGCAGCCAGACAGCTGTCCCTGCTGAATCCTCTTATCACCACCAGGGGAGGCCGAACAAGGATGAACAAATTAACTACAGACTGTGTGTGTCTCTGTTAACGCCTTAAAAAACACAGAGGTGCCGGAAAGATTAAAGTTTTGAGGCTATTTGGTGTACCGAGATGTATAAAATCCCAAGTTTTATTGAGATACAAGTCAGGAGTCGAGTATAGAAGAGACTCTAAGCTGACATTAAATCAGTGATATAATTAAATTGGGTGATCATCAACAGCCATGTATAGCTTCTAATTTTAAAGCCTTATCCAATTTCTTATCTGTCTCAAAAAGTGTATGGAGCCTTCAGGTTGTCACCACAATAACTGTATATACTTTTACAGCAATAATTATTAAATTAATTTCTACCTGTTTTACAATGTCTTTTAATGTGTTCACCGTTCAATCTGCCTGAGCTATTTCAGTCACCTTTTCTTTGACAGCTCCTTGTGAAAGGTATTTGTTTAACGCGCAAATTCTTCTCTCTCGATTTCTTACAGAGATCTCAAGGCTGGAAACATTCTTCTCGGGGATGACGGTTCAGTGCAAATTGCAGGTATTTGGCCAGAAGGCAACTCGCTACCGCCTTACAGTGCTTGTCACTAGTGACCCAGATTAGGTGTGAAGATGTTTAAAACTTCCCTCACCTCTACTGCCACCTCATTTGCCCCTGTTAGACAGCTGACTCTGTTCCAACATCTTAGTGTATTAAACTGCAGGAGGCCTGTTAGGCAGAAGAAAATTAACTTTCTTGACATTACCATTATTGACTTACTGCTTCGGGTCTCATTGTATCATTTTTTTTTCTCCTTTCCCTTCTGTCAGACTTTGGTGTCAGTGCCTTTCTAGCCACAGGTGGTGACATGACTCGAAATAAAGTGCGCAAGACGTTTGTGGGAACACCGTGCTGGATGGCCCCAGAGGTCATGGAGCAGGTCTGTCCTCTTTGGCATGACGCCAGGTGGTAACCATAGCAACAGAAAACTCTCCAAACACAAATTATTAATCTCATCAGCTCACAGCAGGCAAAAACACACATTCAGAGCAGATTTTTCATATGCATTAGGTTTATTTTACTGAATACTGGCACTTTTTAATAAATCCTACACCTGCAGCTACAACTTGTCATCTCTGATATCAGTAAACACATGGCTGGGGCTTGAACTAGCTGATTATGTGTGATTTAAAACGATGAAAAGGCTCTTGCATCAACATTAGAAATACACTGTGGGAAATTGCAAATGAGCCCCTTTCACATCCTAAGAACTTGCTGGCTTTTTTGCTTTTTTTACTGCAATAGTGAGCCTCATTTTTGTCATGTTTTAGATAAGTGACTGCATCACTTTAACTTTCAGTAAAAGCTGAATATGATTTCTGCTTCCACAGGTGAGGGGTTATGATTTCAAAGCAGATATTTGGAGTTTTGGGATCACAGCCATTGAGCTCGCTACAGGGGCCGCACCTTATCACAAGTACCCGCCAATGAAGGTGAGAACACTGAGGAACAATCTGAGTTACCTAAAAATGTTAAGTTAATGACATAGAACAAATGCAAAATCAGGTCGTCTGATTCGCTCTAAGTACAACTTCTGAGGTTTTGTGCCCTTATGATATTTGAGTCAAAGTGTTTCTGGTGTGTTCAGGTCTTGATGCTGACGCTGCAGAATGACCCTCCGACCCTGGAGACTGGAATCACAGACAAGGAGATGGTAAAGAAATATGGAAAATCCTTCAGAAAGATGATCTCCCTGTGTCTACAGAAGGACCCGGAGAAAAGGTGTTTATAGTAAAGCCTTTACATAAAGTTTCATACCACACATAATGCCACACAGTGGCTTCCAGTAGGTATATTTAATTAAACACATCTGCACTGTGCTAATTATGTGCTAATTAAATTTAAAAAGCATGTGATGTGTGCAGCTGTAGACAGTCAATTTACACTTAGTGGAACTGATTTACACTGCCTAGAACATGTTAAGCAACTCAGCATGTAACTACTTTTATTGCCCTGACTACAATAATTTGTAAACATCATTGGGAGTATCACAGCTGTTACAGTCAGATGAACAGAACTAATTCATCGTCATTCTGCTGTTTTTCAGGCCAACATCCTCGGAGTTGTTGAAGCATAAATTCTTTCAGAAAGCAAAGGTAGGTGTTTGAGCTCCCTCTGGGCCTGAGACTTAATCAGTCACACCATGAGTCATCAGCATCCCTGTTTCAGACATTGGTTGAGCTTATTGATGAGTAAAGGTCTGCGCCTACAGCAGTGATTGTGTCTGAATGGCCTTACTTTGGCTTCTGTCTAAAATTAAGCTGCATTTTATGAGCATAGATTGGTTTTTTTAGCTCTAGAGGTTTTGAATTGACCGAAGAAGGGTTTATGGAAGAGAGAAGACGAAAAAATAATGCATCAAGAAATAAGAATAAACCAATAATGTCTCTCTCCCTGAGGTGTTTGCGTGAGTCAGGCTACTTCTTACTTGGCTCGACTTGTCCGTGTGTCCGACCCAAGCTGAGGTCATTGCAGCATTCCTCACGTTATTGGCCATGCAGAGCTGTTTCTAACAAAGGCAGGGATAAGCAGTCTAACTCCAGCCTCCGGCTGCCCAGTGCCCTAGCAACTGGAACAACGAGAGTGCTGGCTCAGCATGTTACACAGGCCCAATACAACCTGGTTGGTTTGCTGGACATGACCCTGGGACAAGAACCGCAATACTCTGTGTTAACAGCAGAGGGCAGGCTTCGTTATTTTTTTTAGAACATATATCAGAACTTTGTGTGTGTGAGTCTGCAGGGGGGATTTAAATAGCTATATGTTAAATCTTCAAAAATGCACTGGGAACAAGAGCTTAAATGGAGTATCTGCCATTTGAAGAAAAAAAATCATATTTACAGTAGGATTACTGTGTGTAAAGTAAAGTATATTATGTGTTCCATTTCAATTTTAGAATCATATAAGACATCCTTGAGTCCAAGAAATTAACCTGAAGAGACTTTGTAGACACTTTGTAGAATTTTGACACCCTTCATTTCTTTCCTCTTCTGACAGACCCATGAATATTTACATGAGAAGTTACTTCAGAGAGCGCCCACAATAACAGAGAGGTCGAAAAGGGTAGGTCAACAAAGACTTACTGTATATGCAATCAAATACTGCAGTTTTGGTTATATCTAAAAAAAATAAAATAACAAGATGAGCTCTGCTTTGTGCACGTCAGGTACGTCGAGTGCCAGGTTCCAGTGGTCGGCTGCATAAAACGGAGGACGGCGAATGGGAGTGGAGTGATGATGAGCTGGATGAAGAAAGTGAAGAAGGCAAAGCAGCTGTTGCTGCCTTAAGGGTGAGATGAATCCACAAGTTGTTTATCTTTCATATACACATTAACACTGAAGTTATGCTCCAGTTGTCTTTGTCTTTTAATCTCTGTACACTGTTTAAATTGTCACTCTCATGTCTGTGCAGTAGCATGTTTGTCCACTGTCTCTCCACTGAGTCTCCCGTATGTGTGTATGTTCTGTCTGATGGCCAAGGAGCAGCAGGTGAAGCCTGTTGGCGCCCCCAGGCGACAAGTGCGCTTCTCCCTCCCACTCGAGCTGCCTGCGTCCAGGGTTGTTCACTTGCCTCCACAATACAGATGGCATTCCCCTAACAAGGAAGGACTCTCGCTGCACATGTTAGCCAGGGAGCACGTGACAGCCAGAGAGGGCAGGAAAGGCCTTGTAGGGTGACGAGAAGGTGGAGAAAAGAGCAGATAACCTTGGTCGTGAGAGTGAGGGTTGTGCACATGTGTTAGGAAAAGCCTGTGGATACAGGGTACAAGCACTCAGATACAAAAGTATATCAGGCCTATCTTGACAGATGGTTAAATACCCATTTTATGGTCTTTGTCGGAACTTCATTTTGCCATAGTAAATAGGTGCACAGATAAGCTCTTATCCTCCAGATAGTAGCGACTGTTCTGCCGTTATATAACTTTACACTAACCTATCGGACGACAACTAGTAATTACCAGACAAAGTTATACAACAGGCTTGTTTAGAGGAAAAGTTCACATCATCATCTCTAAGCTGAGGTCTGAGCATGCCACAGAATGTGAGTGGAATTTGACCCACAAGTTAACCTCGTCAGAACCCATTAGTCAGTGAGTTACTTTGAGTGTCTTCTTAAACAAGGAGATACTTTGTGTCATGAAGGAACCAAATCAGTTGTTTTCTCCAAAGTATTGCAGAGATTTTAGGGTAGTTTGTGCCAGTTAAGATTTATATGATTAAGATATTTCCATTACACGCAAAAGCAAATTTTCAGCAATATATTTGTTTTATAAAATTTAGACAATGGGGAAGTGGCAGATACTGTACCACCCAATTCCTGGTGGCTGTTTAAAAGTTCATAATTTAAAATGAATATAGGGGACATTGGCTCTTTGTTACCAAGTAAAAGAGAGCATTATTTATTCAAAGGAGTGAGAGTTACCTTTCCTGGAAGCCATCTGTATTTCCGTTTCTCTTTCTAAATTACTTTTTATTTATACTGACCAATCAAATCACATTTAATCAATACAGGGCAAATTACTTATCAACCCTGTAAATGATCTTCAATGAGAGCACTAATGATCATCAAGAAATTCAAATTTGATCTCAGTTGCTTTTATGCTGCTTTGTTATTGGCGACATGTCGGCAAACCGAACTTTAAATGCTCACACTGACTCTATGGGTGAAATGATTCTCAGTAGATTAAACAATGCATGTTTTTTTATGCTAAAGATCAATAATTTTATACATTGGGGTCCGGCTAAGTCTTTTTTCCACATACTGTAACTGTGTCATATCTGTCTGTGCTGTAAGGATTAATATAGTCTCCTCAGTAACAGCCTGAACAGTCACTTTGTCTGAATCAGATAACAGACTCCTGAGTTGATGAGATTTCTGACATCTGTCCAGACGCCACATCACTGTCCTCTCAGTCAAGTCAGTTTGGCTTCATTTGGGCCCTGCAAGGTTTTTGTCTGATTCTACGTTTCTGGGAGTCGGTTTGGACTTTTTTTGCTTGTTTGTTTTTCCTTTCACAGCCAAGCAGTTTTTAACCATATAACAGTGTGACTTCCTTCTGACCTACGCTGCTTCTAAGCCTTTCAGAGCTAAAACTAAAAGGAGAAATCAAACTTTATAATGTGTGGTAACGTTTTATTTTACAATGTCCTTTAATTTTATACTAATTTCCTAGAAATTAGTAATTGCATTAGTAATTTGTAGGTATTTAGCGGTTCATTCAAAAAAGTTTTAAGTTAGTTTAGTTGGAAACTGCCAATTCATTATATACGGATGCATACATAATTGCTAATTTGCAAAAATTCTTATTAAATTACATCCTTAACAATTCTACAGAAAATATTTAGTTCTCAGTGTGTAGTATTTATGTTTCAAACTCCATATTAGCATATTAGTTTCTTAAAAACTCTAATGAGCACATTTCTCTTATAATACCAAATGACATAACTAGTTTTAGGAAGTTATTGAAAAAAACCTAATATGCAAATATATCATTTGACACACAAAATTACACAGTAAAAAGAATTTTGGAACCCAGATATAATGAATGGGCACTGACCAACTCAACCAACTTCACACTTTTTCTGTTTTTTCTTATAATTTGTACCAAATTGCATCACTCTCTCTGTAAAATGTTCTAAAAATGAACGTTTAAATACCTGCAATTTACTCAGTAAATTTCCAGGAAATCAGTATAAAATTAAGGGACGTGTAAAATAAAGCGTTACCAAATGCATATTTTCACTCGTTTACATACAACTCAATTACCAAAGTGGGCGATATAGTTAAAAAGTTCTATCACAGTGTATGTAACTTTATATCATTACATACAGTATAGTGACATAGTACATTTTCTGATAAGTGCAAAACTGTTAATGGATAAAGTAACCAGATGAGAATGTCTGTTTTTTTAGCTAATCAAGCGAATTAAACACCCGACAAATGACGGCATTCATCTCATTGATTCAAAAATCCCGTAAACCCAATATTGCTATAAAACAGTTAATGCTAAATTTTTTGCAATATTGCTTAAAATACAACCACATAGATACTTCTGTAGACACAGTGCAGCAAAATCTCAAATCTCTACCATCATCTCACTGAATATCAATAAGTTCAGTATTATTAGCATGTGACATATTTGTTCCCACTGTAATGGTAATACTTTAACCACCTGAAAGGAGATGATGATAAATCAGCTGAATGAGAAAAGTAAACGAGTGAGCCCTTTTAATCCGTTTCCCCTCTCTCGCTTTCTATGTGTTCTTTGCATCTATACATGCTGGTGTTTTGTTTTTTTTTGTTTGTTTGGTTTTTTTTGCTTTGCTGAAGGCACTTACAGGAAATCCTCTGAGCGTTATCTTGTTTTTATCTGTTAACAGTCACCAAGAGTGAAGGAGGGATCACAGAATTCAGAGGTGAGTTTGACAGCTTTTTTCTTCCTCTTCTTCTAATCTAAAATAGCTATTTTTATGTAATTTATCAAACATACTTTATGGTTTTAGCCTTCAAAGTCTGACTGGAGTTAATGTAGTAAGGGGACCTTGATTTAAGATTATTTTGTCAAACTACAAACTGATTTTTGTTGAGCTGTGTATCAGATCTGTACAACACTGTCAGTTTGTTCACTTAGTAAGTCTTTCATAAGCTACACAAGCCAGTTGAACACTGATATGAGAGGATGAGCAGGGTTTTTTATGAAATTTCTCCTTCAGGTTTTCCAGACTCCTGAGCCTTTAAGTAGTCAACTCCAGCCTCCTGTCGCAGGTCAGGCAGAACTACCTCAGGCTGCAGGCCAGGTTCCACTGCAGCCCACACCAGTCAACACTCAATCCGCATCCCAGGCTGCATCTCCCACACCAGGCGTACCTGCTGCTGCTGCTGGTGCCGCTGCTGCTGTTCTCACACAGGTCAGTCACACCTAGCTTTGTCTCATATCTGTCCTTCTACTCCTGTAGATATGCTAATTATTCTTTTATTGCTGGAAAGATCTTTTTTTTTGGCGTTATGCCTTTATTTGAGAGTCAGTGTAGTGAGACAGGAAACAGGGGAAGAGAGAGAGGAGTGTGACATGCAACAAGGGGCCGTGGGAACTGTGGATGTTGTGGTTATATGGTATGCGCCTTAACCATTAGGCCACCAGGACGCCTTACTAGTTATTTTTAAAGCTTTCATTCTACTTAAAATAAATGTCTTTATTTGTGTTTCAACAGGTTCCAGCTGCCTCAGGCGATGTTAAGGCTCCCATTAGTTTGGTATTAAGGTTAAGGTATGTTTCCACATCACCACTTAAAAATCAGTTAACCAAGAGGTGATTTTTCTGACTATGTTCCACTGTTTTGATCTTTGTTGTGTTACATATACTGCCATTTCAGTTTTATGCCTCTGATGTAGTTTCTCTCTTCTTCATCTTTTCAGAAATTCAAAGAAGGAGCTAAACGACATCCGCTTTGAATTCATGCCAGGGAGAGGTAAGTGGAAAAACTGTTTCATCAGTCACAATCCAACCTCTGTATGCTGGTGTCACCAATTTCTTTAAAAAATGTCCTGAGCTTAAGGCTTCTTGCTGAGGATGTCACATTTTGGGTGATCAGTAAAAGAAGCCGACAATTTATATCTCATGTTTTTTTAAAACTTCCTTCAATGCTTCAACCCAAATGAAAAAGCACACTGAGTCCTGCACTCTTGAAAACCCAGAGAAATTAGGTTAAATATCTGTTTTAAGAACGGTATGTGCTGAGCACACCGTTCAGTAAACACCATTAATATAAACTCTGTTAATATTTCCTTTTTAGAAAATAAACAGTTTTGGTGCACCTGTCACAGTCTGTCTCTTATGCCGTCTTTTCAGACACAGCAGATGGTGTTTCCCAGGAGCTGGTGTCAGCAGGCCTAGTGGATGGGAGGGACTTAGTAATAGGTCAGTGATAAAATCACTCCACTGTATTCTTCTTTTCCTCACCTGAGGGTTAAAAATTGTTGATCATGTGCTTAAAAAGCCCAACTTTTTTCTTTCTGAACATACACACACACACATTGTTGTTTTCATCGGACTGAAACATCTCTTTTCTTTTCAGTTGCTGCAAATTTGCAGAAAATAGTTGATGAGCCTCAAGCCAATAAAAATGTCACTTTCAAACTGGTGAGTGCTACACCTTCATCTGTATAAACTCTAGTATTTTTATTAAGAAAGCATTGATATAGATGTCTTCAGATTCATGCTTGTTAAATCTAAATGTATCATCCTTCCTTAATCTTCTGAGTAGTATATCTTTGTCTATACCAGAACCCTCAGCTAAAGGAGAAATATCCTCTATTTATGATCAACTGTCCAACTTACAGAACTACTGTAGATATTTTTAGACATTTCTCTGAAGTTAAACTCACTAAAATGTATCAGAATTAATCTGTTACTGGTGCAGATCACTCCCCACCTCCCTTGCTCATATGTTTTTGTCTTGTCCTAAATAATCAAATTTTGTCAGCATGTTAAACTGCTGACAATATTTGCGATCTCAGGCAAGAACCAAATATACAGCTATAATCTTTGTTGTACTGCTAGCACAAAGGTTAATCTAATTGAACAGTAAAATCTCTCAACCCGCTAGTCACATTTTGTAGTTGAGGGAAGTGATGCAGTACCTTAAAGGATAGTTTCACATTTACAAAAAGTCTTCAAACAGCCCATCTGTAGATTGTGACAGTGTGTGGTCGCTGTACATGAACTTTTTTCTGTTATACCAACTAGTTTTGCTCACTGGATATTATTGTGTTTGCAGGCTTCTGGAATTGAGGGATCTGAAATACCAGATGACGTCAAATTGATGGGCTTTGCTCAGCTCAGCATTAGTTAAACTGTTGTTCTACCTGGGACCGTGACTTGCCTAAAAAATGTGAAAATAATAAAAAAAAATAGTTTAATGCATTTTTTTTTCTTTCTATGGCTGTAAAGAAACCACTACTGCCAAAGAAAACAGTACCGTTTGGTCAACCATAGGATCATACAACGCCACCTTGAATGAATTAGGTGGTCGGCTGAAGTATCAGAACGTACAATGTAAGGATCACTCAAAAAAAGTTTACAGTGTATATGTAGAAGGATGCAAGTATCTACAACAAACAGTTTTCATTGAACATCCTGGTCTCCCTCATTCTGTTCTTTTTTTTTTCTCTCTAATATATGATGCATTTGCACAATCTGAACTAACGCCCTTGAATCCTGATAAGTATAACAATGCCTTATATTCATCAGAACTACTGAATGCACGTTTTGGGGAGGTCCCCAGTTACAGTATGGAGCATTATGTTGTCTGAAATGTACAAATGTGGTTTCAGTTGCTAATGTCAAACTTTTTACTCTACTCTGAAGGAGCTTACGAAGCCAACTAGAATCAGAACTTGCAAGATGCACTTCTTTACTTGAGCTAAACCGTTTTCACACAGATATATGCTGATGTGATGTGATACACCTCTCAGGTGGCCAAATACAAATTAATTTTCCAGAATGATGTGAACTCTCCCAACAATAACAACCTCTAAAGGATAGGGCTATTGTTAGTATGCATTTTTTGCTAGTTTCAACAAATCTCTCTCTCAGCTCCAGGCCCATTTGTTCCTGTTTTTTAACAAACAGGTGTGAAATTTACTGGGGGACTACTTTTAGCTGCAGATTAATACCAATTTGGTGAGTATCTTCGACACTGTGACGCTATAGTGCCAATATTATTGTAATGAAGGAACAGTCAGTACAACTGTGTAACTCACTGATGCGGTTTTAAAAGTTTTTGGACAACAATGAAGCCCTCTAACACAGATGTTGACAGGATTTGTTGATAATAATAAAAAAAAAATATAGAATATTACCAGACTTATCCTTTTTAAGTGTCGATACCAGCAGCAACGTTAGAGAGGAAAGTCTCCTTATGATAGAGATACTGTAAATGAGAGGCTGGTTCTGAAACATTACACATGTATGTAGATTGACCAATACTTAAAGTGATTTAAAATTCAACTTATCGGCTGTGTTATAAAAGCGACATGATTAAGGAAGAGGAGTGCAAGATACTATTGACTTTCAAATTGTCCTATTAAATATGAAATAGTTGTAAAAAGTTTTAGAACAGCTGAAACCACGTGTGTTTTATGAGCAGATGTGTCTGTTATTAGTTTGTGTCTATTTGGAATCAGTTTCTCAAATTCTTAAAAAAAAAAAAAAAAAAAAAAAAGACTTAAGTGCATATTTGTTTTATGTGGATGAAACATAAGTACTTGATTTAACTTCTAGTATGTAAATAATTACATTTGGCTTTGATTTGTTTTTATACTGGGTGTTTCACTCTTGGCCTTTTTTCTGTCCTATGACACGATTGTGGGTTGTAGCGCTGCGTGAAGGAAGACAACACTGCAAATTTGGCTTTGAATTCTCTCGTTTTGCAGGACATACTGTCACTTTACTGTATGTCATTTACCTTTCCTCATAAAAAAAAAAGAATTCAGCTTTTCACTTTTTGCCTTTGAGAATATGTTTTTCATGAGGAGCCACAGCTGTCCTGATGCACTGCTTAACGCCTGTCCACCTTAAATTTCCTCAAATTAGTAACAGCAAATTTGTCTCCCGCTCTTAATAATAACAAGCGGAGGCTGTTTACAGAAGTTATTTAAACCCACATCTGAAGTTATACATCTGTTTTGTCACTTGCAAGAACATTTTTTTTTAAACAGCTGAAATGAGGATTTTTACATCCTTCACTGTTGGAAAGCTCAGCTGTGATTGTAGACATTTTGAAAAGATTTAGAAATGTATCTTGGTTCAGATGGGGATAAAAGCCGTCATCAGCGCAGATGTCACATCCTTTCAGCCACGTTCTGGATGTTTATGTGCATTATTGACATGGTTTGATGATGAATGTGCATCTCGCAGTGGGAGGTTCATTTAACACTCTGCTTTAATGTGTAGATCTGAAGCGCCAGCAGGTTTTACTGTTTAATTTGGTGATGTGATAATGTCATAACCCTCCAGATGCCATATTGAATGAAATGCATTTTTGTGCTTGCAGATAAAATGTTAAAGAGGAAATCTTTGTATTTTGACTTTAAACATGTTAAATTTTACGCTAGCCTTAAATTGAAAATGACCAACTGTTTTCTTTTTCTTTTTTTTTTTCTTTTTTGACATAATGTCAAGGTTTAGATTCAGATTTTCAGTGTCTTTGAAATGTAGTTCTTGTTACATGTGAAGATACTGTACCTGAAATAAAGATATACAGGTGTGTCGACCCTGTGTTCTCCTCAAAGGGGGGAGCGACAAAGTCAGCGACCCCATGTTACTCGAAGTTTTTAAACTGCAGTATTTGGTGCCATTCTCCTGGCATAGTCTGCAGCTGACAGCAGACAAGGACAGGATAGGTGTGTATGAACGCTGAGAGAAATGTGTGTGTGCGTGTGTGTGTGTGTGTGTGTGTGTGTGTGTGTGTGTGTGTGTGTGTGTGTGTGTGTGTGTAGATTGAGCCCTGCTTCTAACAGAGTTGAAGATCTAATGGCTTTGTTCTCATCCTTTCTCAACTTCTTCTGTCCTGCTTACATGTAGTTAAACAGAGCTGTAGCAACTGAACAGATGACCGGCAAAACCACTTTTGCCCAGGCAATAAATCATCAAGGCTGTAATATATTTGAATTTTCCTCCTGTTTTCAGTTTTTCATTTCTTTCATTTGCTCTATTTTTGATCGTTTTGGAGTTCAAAGCATGTTTCTCTTGATTATTTTTAATCAATAAAGAATGAGCATATCAGCCTCCTCTTTGCACTTTTTTCACCAATAGTAATTCTTATTTAAAAGCTGTATTATTATTATTATTTACAGTCCTGTCACCCAGAAACTCCTTAGCCTATGTCAAGTTTCTGTTTCTAAACTAAGGTGCAAGAGAGAGATTTAAAATAATCATCAGAATCTGGGCAGCATAGGCCAAGATATCCTGACTTTTAGTCCGTAAAAACTCAGGATCCTACATGATACAGACTCAACACATAATGCAACTCATTGTCTTTCCAATTCTGTGCCCCTATTTTGTAATACAGGTTTTTTTCAATTGTGGTCTCCGAGCCCAAACTGAAATGACCATGACACTGACTGTTTGCTCTTTGTTTCGTACAGTTAGTCTGACGTAGTGTTGACATACTGTAATCAAGGTTGTTTCTTCAGAGTTCAGAGTCAAAGCACCTGTACAACTGTTTTTTACAGACTTAGTTGTAATGTTTATGAGTAAACTGACTTTTATGTGTAAAATCAATCCACTTCAACAAATCTACTAATTACACTAAGATACATCTCTTTCTAACTTAGCACAATATTGCCCAAAAAAATAGAGACCCAACTGTATGTTGGTCTTCTTGTTGTTGTAGTGGAGGATTACATGGATGGATCACTTATCTTATAAGTGCTGTCCACGTGGGACCTCATGACCCCAGGTGGTCTTTGGCCTCCGTGGTCAGCAGGTATGTTGTATTTCATGTAAGGTTGTTATTTATCAACTAATGAGTGTTTTCTGACGGTTGATATGGTGGCCCTGAGGTGCAAATTTTTGAAACTGACACAATGGAGGGAAAATCATCACATCTCAGCCCCTCTTAGGTAGGCTAAAAAAAGGGGGGGAAGGTAGAGTAAGGTGTGTTTGTTTTTCTTCATTTTTCCATCAAGCTGCACTTCCTCACTCCTTCTAGAGACTTACTTAGTTTCTGCTAAGACCTATGACCTATTACCTGTGCGGTGATATATGTGTAAAGTCCAAAATCTTATTAAAAAAAGGAAACACTTTGTATGCACTCGCTGTATCACAAAGTACTATGTCAAGGCCTCAGCCAATTCATTTTCATCTGATCATTCCAAACATTACCACTAGCTTGTTATTATATTCACAAAATGAACAATAGTTAGTTTTATTATTATATGAGCATCAGACTTTACTGTCAACAGGTAACATGATTCCACAAAGTGCTGTTTTGTCCCCCCTAAAGCATTTTGAGCCCTTCCACACTCCTGTGCTTACGCATCTTTTGCTGAGCACACAGATAATGTTAAATCTGAAGGTTCAGGTCTTAAGAGTCGACATTGGGCTCCAAGATCTTGGCAGCTGCACAACAGCTGGACTTCAGCCTGAAGGATGCTTACATGTTGCATTTTAATACTTGGGTAGTCTGTTTGTTAGCAACTTGGGAGGTCATAAAAGCACAGTGATTGTCAGTTTAAACATTAACTTACAAGAGGACAGTCAAGTTGACTGTCGGTCGACATTGCTGAAAGCTAGACATTTCTCTGTCCCACGCTGCACTCTGAGAACATTCACATACCAACATGAGCAACTTTGGGCAAATCCTGAAGGAGATTGGGGAGTTTGGTTTCTTTCAGAAACGCTTGGTGGCTGCATTATGCCTCACCAGCATATTTACCGCCTTCGATGTGATTAGCCAGGTGTTTACTGGCATGAACTTCCCAAATTACTGTAACACTGACTGGATCTTGGAACGTGGGCCAAACCTGACATATGAGAAACAAAGAAATCTCACAATCCCAGTGAACAAGGATGGAAAGTTTGAAAGCTGTAAAATGTTCACACCTGTGGATTTGGATTTGGAGACCATTGAAGCATATGGGATTAACACTACAACAGACTGCACTAATGGATCTATTTTTGAGGTGCCCAAAGGTTCCTTCAGCATTGTGACAGAGGTAAGAGATATTTATATATCCATTGAGGAGCACATTTAACTGTTCTACCAAGCCAGTAAAATGTAGTGCTGAGCAAAAATGACAAAATTAGTCTTTTAGTACTGATTCATTTAAAAAAAATGAAGTGTGGCAGCTCTTCTGTGTTGTGTAGCAGTTGTTCACTTTGACTTCTTGTACCTTCTGAGCTACTATACTGTTGTGACAATGCTCAGTAATGGCTTGTATACTAGCTGTACAGGCTGCTGTTCATACTTAAATTGTTCCTACATCTATTTCATTTAATGTACACCAATTACATTTAATTGTAATGATGGGATAATGAAAAATATTAAACTGAGTTACATCCTCTTATAAGAAAACTGTTGGTCTGCTTTCTAGCAGCCACAAACAGATTCTGAAATCTGAAAATCCTCTTCCTTTTCCACTATCAGTTCGACTTGGTGTGTGACAGGAGCAGTTTGATTGAGGCATCTCAGTCCATCTACATGGCCGGTCTCCTGGTTGGAGCCTTGGTGTTGGGCCAGATGGCTGACAGGTATGAACTTACAACACATCAACATACTCAGTATCTTATATTCTTTGAGAATTTTTGTGGTCTTTTACAGCACGAAGCACAATTAGAAATGGATTTGAATGTACTTAAATAATGACAAGTACAGAGGATAAAGTGTGGAGCCAGCCCTGGGTTCTGCAAACTTGAAAATGAGAAATTACTTTGGAATTGATTCACATTTTCTTCCTGAATTCATCTAAAAGCACTGCACATACTGTAACTTCCCCATATCTCATCTCTTATTGGTTGCATTGTCCAGAAAATATCCTCTGATAACTGCGTGTAATCTCCTGTTGTTAATATTACACAAGATTTTTTGTTTTGTTTAATTCTAAAAATATTATACAGATTTTTTAAAGAAAGATAGATTGTTGCCAAAATTCATTTGACTGTGCATCTGTTAAACATATAGTATCTAAACTGTGCTGAACCTTTAGGAGGGAAAAGCCATATACGGTACATCTTATATTCATACAAAACTCAAGTACCAATCTAACAGTTTTTCTCTTCTCTTTGTAGGTTTGGGCGTCGCTTTGTGGTCCTGCTTTCACTCCTTCTCCTGATGTTGTTTGGTGTCGGCGCTGGTTTCTCACCCAACATCTATGTTTATATGGTTCTCAAATTTTTAGGTGGCATCTCAAATTCAGGCATTGTTGCTAATTCATTTGTGATTGGTAAGTACAATGTTCACAACTAAAACTCAATGCTACACTACTATGATGGTCTGTCGTATTTGCAGGTGGCATCATTGCTGTCTGCCTCAGTGTCCTTTTTGATACAACCCCTGCAGGGCACCAAAGTCAGGCATTTTTATATTCTAATCATATGCTCTGCCAATGAAAGGCACCTGGTACCACCACCACAACATGGCCCTTGGCACCTATGTACTATTGGACTCAAACTCAGCTTTATGGCATTTACTCGTGTTGTTTTCTCCTGACTAGATGCTCGCTTGTGTTGTATCAGCTCTCAGATGTACATTGCTTTGGATAAAAACGTCAAAATAAAATTTTAAATTGTGGTTTAAATAGTGGCTTTAAAGATGCAATGTGTAGAATTTAGTTACATCTAGGGGGACGGATTTGGCAGAAATGGAATATAATTTTCATAGATATGTTTTAATTAGTCTATAATTCCATGAAAATAAGAATTGTTGTGTTTTTGTTACCTTAGAATGAGCCCTTTATATCTACACAGGGAGTGGGTTCACCACCATGTTTCTACAGTAGCCCATAACAAACAAACCAAACACTGGCACTAGAGAGGTCCTTTCGCATTTTTTGCGAGTTTCGCAGCGACTGCAGGTTCTCCTACACATTTAGAAGGGGAGGGTTACAATCCACAACCTCACTGCTAAATGTCACTAAATCTTACACACTGGTCCTTTAACCACAAAACACAAACTTTAAGAATGGGCGAGAGCGTTATTGTGCCAGTGTGCAAATAGCAGTGTTTGCCCTAACTGTGCCCTGATACATAATGCATTACATAATCATATCATAAAGCTGATTATTTCACACATGCACATTTTTTTTTTTTACAGTTTTGGAATAGGCATCGTTCTCCTAAATTAAAAATAATACAAGCACCTTCAAATCAAAACAAGAAGCATCGAGGGCTGACCATATGTGTCGACATCTGCAGCTGAAACACATTACAAACTACAGGTCAATTGACCCTTATTTTAATTTTACTAATAACATGACATTCTGTCATCTTACTGCAGTCAAGTGCCTGAGCTTCACAAGGCAAAGCTGCATGCTAAGGGTGTTGTTTGTAAAATTTAAATGAAAGTTACTAATGGTTGATGCTTTGTCTTGCAATGAATTTCAGCCCCAAATGTCAACTCATACATTGACAATAAACCTGTGGGAACACGTCTGGCTCTTTGTTCAGCTTATTGATCTGATTGCATTTTATTAAGAGTCTTAGCACTGCCTTGAGTTAGATTGCAGATGTGTTATATTGTAATTGAAGCACTGAATGTATTACAACTCATTTTTACCTTACAGAAGCATACATACACAAAACTGGATTAAATTACTTATAAATAATAGTAATACATATTGAATTACATACACTTGCTATAGTTACAGAACATATCATAGAATAGTAGTAATGATGCCATTTCTGTCTATCTTATTGCTTCTCAGGTGGAGAGTGGAGTGATTCCTCCAGGTTTGCTTTCTGCACCATTATCTGTCACTCTTTTTTCCCTGTTGGATTGATGATGTTGTCTGGCATTGCCTATTTGATCCGGAACTGGAGGATCCTGCAGATGGTGCTCTTCAGCCCCGTTGTCCTCGTCTTAGGATTATTTTACTGGTCAGCAGCCTCTCGAGCCACTTTAGATGCGCATGTCCAACATTTTAGCATTAAAAAAATTAAACTTAGTGCACATTTACATTTGTGTTCTGACTAGGATTCTCCCAGAATCAGCTCGCTGGCTTATTACCCAGGGCAGGAAGGAGGAGGCCATAAAGGAGGTCCGGAGGGCAGCAAGGGTGAATGGGAGGAAGGTACCTGAAGATCTGTTAGACAAGGTGAGCAGCAACAAAAACACATTTTTCTCTAAAATTAAACAGAAAAAACCCTAAAATCAATACACACCAACTAAAAAATGCACCTACATTGTTGTTTAGCTGGTCGTTGATGGTACATCTAAAAGAGGAACCATGTTGGACATCTTCAGGATATCATATCTGAGAAAACGTGCTTTTGTACTGAGCTATCTCTGGTGAGTATTTATTTCAACCACAACCTGCTTCCACAACTACAGCAATACTTTTGTGGTGGCACTGAGGTTATCTCTTCCAATCTATTGACAGGTTTGCAACCAGTCTGATGTACTATGGACTGAGCCTGAATGTTGGCAATTTTGGTCTGGATATCTACCTCACACAGTTCATCTTTGGCATGGTAGAACTTCCTGCACGCCTGGGTTGTTTGCCTTTTATACAGCACTTCGGGAGGAGAATATGTCAAACAGGGGCGCTATTGTTTGGAGGTGCTGCTTGCCTTGGGATCCTTGCTGTTCCAACTGGTAATTTACCCTTTTATATTAAAATGTATCCTCTCTAACAGACACATTTTGCACAAATAACTTCAATATGTGTGTCACTTTTCCCGTCAGATCTTCCTATAGTGGTAACGGTCATAGCTGTACTGGGGAAATTTGCCGCCACTGCCAGTTTCTCCATAGTCTATGTTTATACAGCTGAACTGTACCCTACCACTCTAAGGTAAGGTAGGTAATGTCCCAGCGGTAAAACTTATTATAATTAACTGATTGCAGAAAATAAAAAAACTGTTGTCATGTTTGCTAGTATTACATGTTATGACTTTGCTGAATGGTCCTTACAGGCAGAATGGTGTAGGTCTGAACTCCATGTTTGCTCGTGTGGCGGGCATCCTCGCTCCGTTGATCAGGCTCCTGGACGTCTACCATTACACCATCCCCATGCTGATATATGGCACTATCCCCATCGTTGCCGGGGGTGTCTGTTTGCTTCTGCCCGAGACGCTCAATGTTGAACTTCAGGACCACGCTGAACCCACGTGAGTTGATGAGCGCGTACTTACTTTGCTTAAAAGAAAATAAAATCAATTCTACATAATAATCTTCTTCTTTTTAATTGCAGGGAACCTGAAAGTGGAACTGTTGACATGGGATCCGTTAAGAAAGACGAAAAATCAGGGAACAACACAAAATTCTAGTTTATAACAGTGTGCTTGCTCTCAACTGATACAGCGATAACTTGTCAGTGTGCAGTTACCTAAAATGGAAAGCTTCAACTGAATCAAATTTTACTTATAAATTATTACATAAATATTTTAATTTTTGCTGTTAAAATCTGTTTGAATGTATATGTATATTTGCTCTGCACTCATTTGTTTCTTTTTCTAGTCTAAATGTAATTGCTGAATGATGTACAGTATTATTATGTCTTATTCTTCTCTCATGGATGAATAAGAATGAGTTTTGATTGTAATGAGTCAACTGATATAATGTGAAACAGAAATAGGCACTTTGACATGTTGGAGTAGGCACAGGCCTAACAGATCATATCTAGTCAAAGTTCACCTTTGAGCTAAAAATTTGCACATCTACAATGTCTCTCAAATGTCTTAACACTGCACTAATCAATATTTTTATATGAACAATGGGTCAACTGATTGTGTGTAATATGAAAGGTGTCATTCATAGTGATGAACCCACAGAGAAATAACACCTGACTCTGCACTTCCACTCCGCTCTATGGAGCATTTCAGCATCTTTTGGCTCATTGTTTTGGTTTTTGCAGTTTGCAACTTTGCAGTTTTAGTTCCTTTTCATCGCTTCTTCAGCGAAATCCACTTTACACTCCCTGCCTGGCACCAAACAGCAGACAGACAAAGTCAGCGACTAGCAGGTGAACATAGTGGAGCGTTAAGCACCTACAGACCGACATATGAACATGAGTCCAAATGAATGCTCAAATGTGACTCCCTGGAAGGAGATATTGATGCATCTTGTCTGTGTTTTTGATTGTATGTGAATATTTCATTTTGGAGTCTATGTTCCTTGTACGAGTGCATTCAGTCTCTTTTGTGTTATGTTCCTGTACTTTGTGATGTTTTGAAGTCAACTTTATTTATCAAAACTGATTAAAGCTGCTTTAAGCAGAGTCATCTTTCATCTTGTGTTTGAAAATGGAGAGGTTACTGTTCTACAAACTGCAACTGCAGCTTTTTTAGGGGTGCAGAGTGCAGAGATGGACAGTCATGAAGCACCTTTACTTGAATACTGTTCTTAAGTACATTTTTGGAGTATCTGTACTTTACTTGAGTATACATTTCTTTTTTGAAACTTATGACTTTTACTCCACTACATTTGAAAGACAAATATTGTACTTTTGACTACATTTCTATGAAGGTTCCCGATACTCATTACTTTGAATCATAGCTTTGAAGTCAGTGAATTCATTTTCTTTTCTTTTGTAAAATGTAATAAGCCATATGCTGTGTTAGTCACAGGAGAAAAAACTATCACAGTAAACTACTCTTATGCTTTCAGTCAATTTCTAAGTGCTTTCTGAACCGTTCAATTTGAACCTGTCGATGGTAATGATGACTATGGCAGATAAAGATAACGATTCCTTGCCAGTTCACCCATGGCCATATCTGAAATCCATGTTTCAGATTCTTGAAAAGAAGAGAGATTCATATCGTTTTTTGTTTTTTGTTTTTGTCTCACCTAAAGCAGTGTTGCTGTTGGGCAGTTATAAAGCTAGAGGTGTGTAACTGGGATTTTAAGGTAGGTTAGTTGTTTTATTTATTCTTTATTTTCTGAGGAAGCTGCATCTTCAGCAATCCCACTGTCTGCCTGATGCACACACACACACACACACACTGCCAGAGCTGTGTCAGAGCACTGCCATGCTTTTTTGTGGAGGTGGAGTGGAGTGTGTTAAATAAAAAATGAAAATGACAATGGCTCTCCTTTTGTCGATTCAACTGTGTTTCAGGCATTTCTTCAGGCTTTGCAGGATATTCTACAAGCTTTTTATTCTATAGGCTCTACAGGCAAGTCAATGCATTCAGTAAGTTGTTCCAGAGTCATTAGGTTATGTAAATGCGTTGTGGCAACAATACAACAATGTGTTGACATTAAAAAGAAAATGTACTTTTGAAGACTGTTACTTTCACTTGTATTGGAGTAACATTTGACCAGGAGTATCAATACTTTGACTCAAGTAATGGAGTTGTGCACTCTGTCCACCACTGGCAGAGTGCCATTTTCATGTGACTGAGAGCAAACGTGACGTACATTCCATGTTTATCTGTCTCCTGCTATGACGTACCCCTCACTTGTTTTCATAGAATTGAGTAACCCAATTAGAGCAGTACTCATTGAAGAATCTGTTTTCCGATGACAGTGCCAGTGCCATCTATACAGGTCACAGTCTTATATGCCAAAATGCACTTACAACGGCAGTTTTAAAAGTTATTTTGAAAAAAGAAAATCTGATATACCCCATATAACTATCCAGCCAAACATTATATTTAGCAGATGTGGAACATGGACTCAAACTGTCTTTTTGACAGTGTTAAAACCTGTGAAATAAATCTGAACCATATTGCAATTATTCCCCTCTATACTGAAAATGTAGGTCTTCCATATGATAATGTAGGCACACTCAAAAACACTGACACCACTTTTGCAAAATGAGGTGCAGGTGGTCTGTTAACATTACAGCATTCCTTTTCCAGTGTATTCATTACCAAAGCTGTAAGGGATCTCTATATGAATCTCCTTAGCAGACAAATTTATGTCACGTTATATGCTGACATACATATTTTGAAAGTTAATGAGGGAATTTTATTGGAAATGCTTTAAGGTTTCAGTGAACAGTGCAGGTTTCCTCTTTTGACTACTGTACATATCCACATGACTGCACTCTGTGCTGTAACTCTTCATATGTTGGTATATACGACAGGCTTTTTCTCTATGTCTGGATTTTGCTTCTGAATCCATTTCTGAACTTTTCTGTCAGAAACCTTCAGATCTTCTGACTGAAACTGTTCTGTAGATTTTGGACTTTTCTCTATGGTCGGCTTACATTTAAGGAATCCCCTTTTGAGATTCAAGATTCAGCCTAAAACATATTTTTGCTGTCTGATTTATTTTTAGTATATTATGTATGTGGGTGTTTTATTGCTACATTAGTACAGTCAAGGTGAGTAGAGTCACATATACTGTCATTATCTGTTATTAATCATTTATTATTTTGTTGCCTATGTCAACTTTTATAATTGTTGGACCTGTGACAACTATTGTTCCCTAATAAAACACTATTACAAGTGCCGTATCACATTTTGACAAGCAGAATGGTGTAGATCTAAACTCCACATGTGCTTGTGTGACGGGTGTCCTTGCACCACTGATCAGGTTCTATCATTACAACATCCCTATGCTGATATGCAGCCTTGTCTCTATAGCTGCTGGGGGTTTCTGTTTGCTACCGCCTGAAACCCTCAATGTTGAACTTCGGGACCATGTTGAATCCAAGTGAGCTATGAGTATAAAATAGTCTGTATAGCACTGAAAAAATATATAAAACTTAAGTGTCATATGATTTTAAGGACAAAATTCAGTAACTGTTAAGTATAACTAATTCTTTATAATATCTGTATAAAATCTGTTTTTAATTTCAGAAAATCAGTAAATGGGCCTACAGGAAACTGATGCTCGGCCCGACAAATGAATGAAGAGCAGAAGCTTTAATTTGTGCTGAAATCCTCATCACAAGTTTATAATTTCTCCTTTTCCTTACTTATTATCAAGTATAAAAGCTGTAAACTATAGTTTGTAGTTTTTATTACAGTTTAGGATGCAGGAATCAAAGTGATGGTGTTTTACAAATTGATCAATCCAAGTGTTCCTTTTCCAACATACAATATATACCAAACATATATCATCATCATGGAAGGCCAGTTACATTAGTGTCAAACACAAACAGCAATGCCTCCTAATGGCCATAAATCAATGAATCAATGAATCAGTGAATGAGTATGTGAGTTAGTATCGCTAAATTGGGAGTTTTCCAACAGTTTTGAACAACTTTTGCATTTTTCATAATAATCAATCAACAACAGGATGTTTCTGCAAAACTACTACAACTTGATTCTTCTTTGTTATCCCAGTTCAAATAAAATTTATAAACTCTTTTTTCTATGTCACTTTCTGTCAATGAGAAAACAAGGTACATAGATATATTACTGTAATTTGTTGGAGTGATTGTGAACTAAAAAAATGTAAAAAGTCATTTAACAAAACAGTCAGTGACAAGAAGACAATTACATGTGTCAGCATTTGTCATACTTAATAGTTTCTTACAGTAATTAAGACATCAGTTTTGTGTCAACACACTTCATTAGCAATCAAAAGATGAACACACTGTAAAATTTTGACCATTTTATGGCGCCTCAAACACAGCTTCAAGATTTTCTGCATTGTCACAGTCACCGTCACATCAGCTGAGAACAGAAAGAGAACACAGCTTTAATGAAGGGAAGCCACTATGATAAATTACTGTATCATGAAAATGACAGGAAAGAATAATAACATAATGTTGCCTTTTTTTTGCTGGTACTCACATTGTCACAGGAGGTTTATCTATACCTCAGATTCATTGGACGCCATGTCAGGAGTATTCCTTAAAAGCCATCGGGTCTTGTGCTGAGTGTATCCAAAGCCCTCGTCGTAATTCCCTTTTCTTTTGAACAGTTGTTGGTAGTGAGATATGCAGTAGAATTCTCCATATAAGGGCGCATAATTTTGCATGCTACAAATAAGCACAGTTTGTCAGTTTCATTTAAAACTTACAACGGTTTAAAAATGAAGCATGTACATTTAATTTAGCATTTTTTAAACAGTTAAACAATATCTCTCAATCTCTTGGCTAGTGGTTCATGTTTTCTGTCATGGTTTTGACTGTCGTTGTAGGAAAAGCACAGGTGTAACTAATGACATTAACAATGGCTCTGTTCCCACGTTACAGTATTACAATGCAATGCAGCAATTAACAATGTTATTAGGTACACCTGTATTTGACAAGTAAAAATGTCTGTTGTGAAAAAAAAGGTCAATTCAATTTTCTCTGTCACTCCGAGTGGTGGAGTAAATAAAGTAAAAGTAGCAATACCACAGTGTAGAAGTACTCTGTTACAAGTAACAGTCTTGCCTTCAAAATTTTACTTAAGAAAAAGTACATAAGTATTGGCACCAAATTATACTTAAAGTACCAAAAGTAAAATTATTCATTATGCAGAATTGCCCATTTCAGAATTATAAATATCATATAACTGGATTATAATTAGTGATGCATTAATGTGTAAGTATCACTAATTAATAGCTTAATCTTATATATTTTATAGCTTAATCTAAAAAATACATCAGAATTTATTAGTTTAATTTATTTATTTATTCATTTATCATGTATTAATTATCTGAATCTGAAAAGTAATTAGTAACTAAAGCTGTGATAAATGCAGTGGAGTAAAAAGTACTATATTTGCTTCCAAAATGTAGTTGAGTAGAAGTATTAAGTAGCATAAAATGGAAATACTCAAGTAAAGTAAAAGTATCGCATAACTGTATTTAAGTACAATACTTGAGTAAATGTACATATTTACATTCCAACACTGTTCACCCCACATTTTACCACTGGTCAAGTGTGCCCCCAATGGGTCTTCCACTCCTCTAACATTAGTTATGCTGTAAAGTTTCTCACAGTTACTTTTTTAATTGTTGGTGAAGAGATTTATATTTAATCAATCAGCAAATTAAGCAATCCAGCACATTGGATTTTGTATCATTGTATTCAGCAAACATTCGGTCTGTAGTCATTTGTTGTTGGCCCAAATATAAGATGTTTCTGGAAATTACATTTGAATATATATATGTATATATATATATGTGTGTGTGTGTGTATATATGTGTGTGTGTGTGTGTGTGTGTGTGTGTGTGTGTGTGTGTGTGTGTGTGTGTGTGTGTGTGTGTGTGTGTGTGTGTGTTTCTGAAAAGAGTCAGGACAGAGTTTACAGAGTGAGCCTGTCACTTTAAAAGAGTGTTGCATTGTGGGTTGTTTGTAGCCTTAATGTTGCTAGGTTAGCTAGTTTCAATGGTCCAAACTGTATCTATAGCAACAGCTAAAGTTTACCCACTCCAAAAGTGTCCAGTTTATTATGCAGAAGTTGCCTGTTGGATATATAAACACTAAGTGTTTTTCTCTCCTTTTGTTATAATATTTTTGTTTCTGGGTGAAACATGTAAAGCATCTGCTGAGGAATTTGCTGCTATAAACAGACTAAACAGAATCACCTGCTACAAGAGTTGAGAAGAAATGTCACACAAAGTCATGTTAGGAGCTTTTAATATTATCACTTCTGAGAGTTTTGTCAGAGGAGTGTTGGAACATCTTAACAGGTAAGATTCATGCTTTCTTTTTTCTTGATTACTCAGTTAACTGTTTTGTCTATAAAATGTCAGAAGATAGTGAAAAATGCCTGTTATAATTTCATAGAGCTCATGATGATGTCCTCATATGTCTTGTTTTGTCTGACCAACAGTCCAAAACCCAAAGATATTCAGTTTACTGTCATGTATGACACAGAAAAACCTAAAATCTTCACATTTCAGAAGCTGCAACCTGCAAATGTTTATCATTCTTGCTTAAAAAATGACTAAATGGTTATTCAATTATCAGAATAGTTGCCAATTAATCTTCTGTTGATCGACTAATCGATTAAACGACTAATTGTTGCAGCTCTACACTTAAGCGTTAAGGTATTTATCTCTCAGAAAACTGATGCTTAACGCTGTTAAAAATGACACATGAAAGACATAAACTTGTGTCAGGTGCCAGTCTGAAGCAACTGGAACTATTTTTCAGCTGAAAGTTTTGACAAAACAGCTGAATTTATTTTGATGCTGATTTTTTTTTTTTTTTTTTTTTGAGGTGGCAAAATTAAAAAACAAAATAGTAATATTTAAGTTGGTTAATTTGTTTACATGTATTTACTGTAACATATATTATTTAAATGTGATAATGCATTTAATGCATGTTAAATTTGGAATATTTGCCAATTTCAAAAAGCCTTTTTATTTTCTGTAAAAACAATTGTTGCAGACAGTAGGAGGGTTGGGTCATCTTGTAATCAGGGATATTTTATATTCAGGCCAATACAAAGTAAGAAATCATACTTATCAACCATATTAACGTTATCAAAGTAACTACCTCGTTTTGGCACAGACAAGAAATTAATCAAATTATGAAAATCATTGATCAATATTGCAGGTGATTTGTTTGTAGAATATTTTAATGTCTCACCTCAACTTTTTCTTGCACTGTTTACAGCAGAAGCAACTTTTGTGAAAAATGTATTTGTCTGCAGTAATTTTTTCCATCGGATACACCGGCTTCAAACAGGCTGAGCACGTCTCATGACAGGCTGGTTGAAACTGATGAGAAAAGTGAGACAAGGCTTAGTTTGATAAACAAAACACGAAGGCATTTGGAAACCAATAGTCTGTATTTAATTTAAAATGCAAAAAGTGTGATAAAGAATACAACAACAAAAAAGATCCCAGCAATTAATAAGAAAATCTAAAACCAGTCATAAATAAACAAACAAGCAATAACAAATATCATATTAATTTCTTCGCAAATCAAATTCTGCACATGACAGCTTTGTCATACAGTACATAAAAAAAACACTGCCAGCATTTATTTTTTTTGGTGAGAAACTGCAGCCTGTCTGTGATTAAATTAAGGTTTCTGATTGATCGGCAGCCGAACCTCTGGGTACTTAGTGACAGCCTGACCTGTGGATGATGTAATTGTTTCTGGCTGACTATTGACAACAGTGGAGGTTTTAGAAGAGTAAAACCGGTTACCAAAGTTATCAGTCCTCTCATAGTTCTCTGTGACTGTCGTGTTGCCTGAAATACTGTTCCCCCCGCGGTCAGCCTGCACCTCAAGCATGCTGAGCTCTCGTTTAGGTTTAAGTGGGCTGTAAGTGGATTGTTTTTGACCTCCTTTTCTTGGGTCATTTTTTCTGTTTTGAGCTGGGCTGTTGCATTGAAGGGTTTTTGTTGTCCGGAATTTCTCTTCCATCTTCGGGCTTTGCTGACATGTAGGGCAGGTTGTGGTCTCTGGTGGCAGCAGCTCTGTTTTATCCGTCTTTCGAGCGGCTGACTGGATGGAAATGAAGGCCGGTGAAGATGGAGGACTCGCTCGTTGTTTTGCAGAGGCTATTTCCAGGCCTGCACCCTGGCCAGCTGGCATAGCTGCGCTTCCCTGTGTTGAAGGGCCTTCCTGTGTCAGCACTGTTTTTTTTCTGCTTGACCCGATGCTTATTTTGCTAATGTTACCAGAGGATGGTGATCCCTGTACTGTCCCTAAGGACTCTTTGAACAAGCATGATAAACCAGCAATATCTGAGTCTGATTTCAAAGTAGAGACAGAATAAAGAGCCTTTTTTATTGCTTCCTCTATGTCCACAAGCCTGGCTAAAGTCTGCTCTTTTAGATTCATAATTTCCTCACTGGCTCTCTCAAGATCTCCAAAAACATGCGCCATTGAAGATTTGCTTTCAGTGTTGTCCCTTGATACCGGCAACCTCTCCTCTTTTTGTTCTACTTTTATCTTTTTTTGTTTCCTTTTGTTGGAGTTGACAACCCAGTCAGGGACGTTCTCAAACACTCTCCTCAGTGATGTTACGTCAACCTCGCTCGTGTCCTCTTCGATTTCTTCAACTCGACTGAGAATACTCTGCAGTTCCTCCTGTTTTCGCAAGTTGTCAAAAATTTCCATGGCCGCCGTTATGTTCCCTCTCATGATCTCATCCATGTGAACTGACAGCCGCTGCCGGCGTTCGTCCTCTGTCTCGGTTCTTCCTTTCTTTTCCCTCATCTCGACTTTTCCTTCTTGTTTAATTTCTCTCTCGTGTTTGTCTTTGCTGTCAGCAGTTTGTCCACAGGTGTTTGGGTCACTGCATGATGGATCAGTTGCAGTTTGTTGTGGTTTTGCCTCTACGTTTGCAAGAATTTTTGAATTATTGTCTCCAGAGGAGTGCTTTGGAGTTTTATTGTCAGCAATTTTTACTCTTTTTGGCTTTACAGGGGCCTTTTTTGCGGAAAGTACCTTTTTACCTCCAAATTTTTGGCATGCTTTGTTGAAATCTACAGGGCTTTCATCTGTTTCATTCATATTATCATTGACTGGGATGTTCTGGGGGCTTTTCTCCTCTGCAGTGTTATTTATCTTCTCTTGTTGATTGATGATATTTTTATTTGTGTTGTCACTGTCCAAGGTGACGACTGAACCTTGGACTTGATGGCTTACTTGGATTTCCTGGGACATCTGTAACGCTTCACCAAAAAATTGATTTCTTGTAGGTTTTTCATGATCCTCTAAATCTGGTCCTGAGTCTGCACCAGAGTGTATTTTGGACTGGTCTTCTTGCTTATGTTCAACCTGATGTGACAGAGATGTTGTCAGTGTTTGCGGAGTTTTATCTTTCATATCAGATCTCATAGCATTAGTTTGATGATTCTCTTTGTTGGCCGATTGATTATCTCTTTGTTTCATCTTCAAATGTTCAGGTTTAGGCGGGATAGCTGGTTTTGGACAAACAGGCCTTTTGGTTTTCTCTGAGGCAGCATTTGTAGCTGGTTTATTTAGGGTTTCACTTTGTCTTGGGGGCTCTGTGGCCAGGTCTTGTCTCAGTGGTGCTTGAATTGATTTAGGTTCAGTCACAGCGCAAATCTCATTGTCAGATGTCTTTTGAAAGGACGCTGCATCAACATTTTTTGATCTTTCTTTAGAAGATTTTTTGTATATCATTGCTGCTCTGAAATCTCCTCTGGTGACATTAATGTTGGACTTCTCCAGGGAATCTAAGGCTGCTTGAAGTTTACCCTCAAAAACTATTTCCTCCTCCTCTTGCTGTGCAGCTGTTTCTGAAATATTTGAAGACTCTGTAGCAGCTTCAAAGTGTTGCTTCTGGACGACCTCTGTGCTTTTTTGACCCTTTTTGCTGCATGTCTCAGTAGTATGAATTTCTGCAGAATTAATATCTTTAAGGCATGTACTCTCATGTTGATTTACTGGTTTATGTTCTGAAGTGATGCTGGAAGCTGTCTCTGCTTTTTGTGGATTTTCTTGAAGTAATTCTGCTTCTTTTCTCTGGGTTTTCACTGAGTTGACATCAGATATTGTAACTGAGGCAACGGGTTCCTTAGAAGATTCTTGAACAAAGAATTTCTGTTTTTCTTGTGATGACTGATGAAAAGATTTCGCTTCCATTGTGGCCTGTTGGAGGCTATGGATTGCAGTTTTGAGGTTTGAGATTTCGTCATTGTCATCTACCACCTTGACTAATTCAGCCTGGTGGACCCTGTCATTGTCTTGTGTCTCAAAATGCAATACGACTTCAGAGTTACATGCTTTTTCTTGTGCTTGGATGCCACACTCCTTGATTTTATTCTTTTCTTGCACATGGGAGACGACGCCAACATTCCTCTCTGTAGCGGAGTGCCTATTTCCAAGTGGCACATTTTGGCCTATGAATGCAGGAGGGATGGCAGTAAATTGTTTTGGTTGGGTTTGGGGTTGGTTGGGTTGTCTTTGATCTCCAGAGAACATACTTTTCAGTCTCTTTACATCCACTGGTACCCACTCTGATGCACTCTCCTCTGCCTGATCACCTCGCTGTTCGGGATGAAGCTCCGTGCCTTGTCCGCCCACATTTTGGTTGGGAGGAAGTTCCTCTTCTTGAACTGTTGGCTCAGCCTGAAGAGTTTTCAAATACTCCAGATCACCCTTTTCAATACAACTCTTGAACAGTTTCACATTCCCCTTTACTGTGACTTCAGGCCTGATTGATCCTGAGCAGGTTTGGTCTTGAGAGGTTTGATTTGAGAGGTTTAGGCAGCTTATGGTTGATTCAACAACCCCAGTTCTCAATCCTTGATTTTTTGTCTTACTCTCATCACTTCTTTCTGTTTCTGGTTCATCATACTCTGCACAATACACTTGTGGAGGACAGTAACTTTTCACATCTTTCTCATCTACATAATTGTAAAGGGAGTAAACGATTACTTCAGCACATCTGTTGACACCCTCCTGGATTATAACTCCTTTCCTCAGGGAGTTATCTTGATTAAGAATATCCTCAACAAGTTGAACCACATTGGCAGTTTTAACCTCTGTGTCCTGGCTGGTAGTGAAGTGATGCTGGTGCACAGGTACATTCACCGTTATGGCCTCCATATTTCCTTTGCAATCTTCCTTTAGGTAAGTGATCTGAGGCTTTAGGTTTGCCCGTGGTAGCAACTGTAATATGAAGTTTTGTGCACCACCTTCAGCCACCTCATCGTATTTTATCTTAGGCCCACTCTCTGATAGTGTGAATTTAGCCTTTTTAGCTATCATTGTCTCATTCACCTCAATGATTGAGCCATCTGAATGTATGGTACTAACGTGATAAAGGGAATCCAATGTCTCCTTGATGTTCTCGACCATTGTTTCTATTTCATCCCTGTTCTGATGTCTGATTTTGTCAAATGGCATTGATTCAAACAGATGAGCTCTGTTCTTGACATTAGCTTGCAGATAGTGCTCAGCTGCCTCGCTGTCTACTGCTGGGATTTGGGATTTTGCTGTATCCAAACAGGAATGCTCTCTTTCTACATTTGTTGAGATAAATGGGTTGTTTTGGAAAAGAGCTGCTCTCGTTTTGATCGTTTCACCAAATCCTTCTGGATCTGGAAGACATGTAGGCTCATCCTCAAAGAGTGTTTCACCAGTGGAAACCTCTTCCCTGCCAGAAAACCCAAGATCAGTGCTCTGACCAACAACATGAACACATGACCCTTGATCGTGGTTCTGTTCTGTCAAATCAGTGTCACTGCTTCTGTTTTTGCTGTGTAGATTCTGTTTGCTACACATGTCAAACCCCTGTTTTCGTTTTTGTACTGCCCCTGTCTCATCCCCAGAAATAAAAACTTTCCCCTGGAACTTATTTTCTGGATTTGGTTTAGATGTGTTCACAGACTGACTCTCAAACATCCTTCTGGTAGCCTGAACATCTATTCTTACAATCTCCTCCTCGCACTCTCTATTAGGATCTGGACTAGAACCATTATCAGCCTCCACAATCGCTTTAACACTTGCAACATGAGGCCTCTCCTCTGACACCTCAAACACAGCTGATGTTTTACTGACATTGCCTCTTTCCGCTGTTTCCTCTGCCATGTGCAGCTTGGGGGTGTAAGTAGATACTTTATTACTCAGGGCACAGTTCTCGAATATCAAGCGTCTTGAAAGGACCTCTCCCTCATATCCGGTTTCAGCAGCTGCCACCCCAGACTCTGAGCTCAAAACCTCAGCAAGCTCCTCATCCACAACTTCATCCAACATCTTCAGTTCTGGGTGAGTGTGCTTCAGGAGCCTTCGCAGCTCACATTTCTGCCGCTGTTGGTACAACATTTCTTTGGAAGGTTGGGATGGCATGAGTTGTTGGGAATGTGGCCCAAAGATGTCTTCTGGTCCTGGCTGATGTCTGGCTGAAGTTGGTGGAAGGTGGTCATCTTTTTTTTGTAGAGAGTCTTCGGCCATCTTAGAAGAACAAAGTAATGTTTTCATTCATTAGCTATCCAGTGAAAATCATGCTCCAGAGTGCGCAAACATGCTTATAGGAACGAGAGCCATTACCTTCCAAATCATGCCAGTTGTTTTGCTTTCCACATGCGCAGTGTCAGTGTGTCAGCTGAATTCCAAAATAACCAGCAATTTTAAACAAATGCAATGCAACCACAATGCAAAATAAAAGAAAGGAACACTGAGAGTGAGTGGCATCCACTTCTTTTGAAGAAAACTGTGCAGCTCTCAAGAAAAGCAATCATGTTTTGGGTTCTTGAGTGAGTTATTGAGTGATAGGCTATATGATACTGTAGAAATGTTAGATGTTATTATGACAATGCAATTCCAATGTAAACCACACGGTTGCACCAACCACACCATCATGCAAAACAAATCTGGTGAAACTCTACCTTACCTTGGTTACTTTGACTCTTTTCCCAGATTCAGATGACTGATCTTGTTCCTGGATGGAAACAATTATTTTTTCAGGTCAACTTTACCTTAAATTAACATTGTCGTTACTGTTAATCACAGCTAATCTTGTTTATCAGTAATCATTGTATGATATGTATTAGCGTTATACAGTATGACGCTGTCAAACATAATTAACAGCAGTGTGTAGCTACACACGTGGAACATCTTGTCACAGAGTACATGCATGGGTAGACTTTTATATATTTTTGTGCTTTTGACAACCATTTCCTCTCTCTTCAGTGGAATTTAAAGGTCACAAAAGATAAAACAAAAACATTTTTGATTTACATTGAACACTTTTTGTCTGATAATAAGATGTCTTTCTAATTAAATCGTGAAATAGGGTGATTATGTATTTAGTGTCTGTCATGAAATCTCATAATTTAACATGCAAGTCAAAAACATCACAGAACAGTTTGTAAAAGCATAATATCTCTGAGATACTGTTCATAAGATAGGGGTAAACATATCTACACATGTAGGGACAATGTTCCACGTAGGACCTGACTTCCATGGAGCACCAAGACTCTTAACATTGTTCGCTCAGGACACATAATGAGTTGGCAGACGTTTACCGGTTTTAAATGGCTGTGTGGTGGTTTCTGAGGTGCCACCTTTGAGAGATAGAGAGCAGATATAGCTTTGACCGAGACACACAGTTGCTCCTTGGTTTGGTTGAAGGAGCTGTCTTTGAAGTCTGCAATCGACCTCCTCTTTTCATCTGCAGAGACATCAGACACAGCTGTTATAATGTGTTCGATACTGGTTGTGAATCTCTTTATGACACAAGTTGTACTCTGTAGTATGTAGAAAGGGCGTATTCAGAGCTCTCTGAGATTCATGTTTTACAATGGTATCCAGTGCAAGGCTGTGATATAAATTTGGCATTAAATTCTTCACATGGGATTTAAAGACAAAAGTTGTATCCATAATTTAGTCTCTTTGTTTTACTCTCTTTGATCACTGGTTCATATTAGCTGTCAAGGACAGCACTGCACTGTTTATTTCAAGATATTGTCACAACATCATGTGACCGAGAGAGTCATAATTCTATTTAAGCAGAACATGGAAACAGAGTTTAAACAACTGGCTGATTTTATATAGGTGAATTATATATTCAAATCTTTGCATTTTAATTGCAATTTTGGGTCATAACAAATAACGGTTTCTAAGCTGATATTTAACAGCTGCCATGTGGTTGAGTTATAAATGTACCACTTGTGGGTGAGAGGGAGAGATACCTGACTCCACTGACACACATACTGAGATTTAAAAGGACCTGCGAGTCACTGCAGCCACAGTTGACTAAGCATTGACGAACAGAGGTAAACACGCATATGTCTTAAAATTGTAGATAGATAGATAGATATAGATAGAAAATGAACAGTCCGCTAGCAGCTGTCTATCAGCAAAACAAGGCAAATCAGACACTGTGATGATGATGAATGTTGGCTGTAGCATGTAAAAGGTGATTTTTTAAATGTAAACACCCTTTTAGTTCAAAATTCACATAGCCATGAAAACTATTTTTTTCAATCATTGCTATAATTAACTCCATCACAGTACAGTGTTTGTTAAATTTTATGGGTTTAAAGTTTTCAAGAGCATGTGCAAGCCATATAACACACAGTTAAAGATTATTTGTACTCAGCAGATATACAGATTATTCTCTTTTTGCGACGGTCACAGTCTAAAAATGGACAAAATACAGATCAGTACTCACAGAAAATTAACAGCTCCCAGTTCCTTTGGTCCTGCCTGTCTTCTTACTTTCTGTAAATCTGCGTGAATGTGTTTCGATCTAATGTCTGGTAACGGAGCCTCTGCCGCTCTCGGTCGTTCCCTCTCTCTGTGTCACTCCTGCACTAGTGACAGCTGACCCTTTCACCCTCCTGCACATATTCAGGACTTGTAGCGTGCTGGCTATTTCCGTCCTGTGGTGGAGTGTCCTACTACGCCCACACCAGTTTGAGTCAATCACTATTCCTCGCAAAGTCACTGTGCTGATATTAATTTCCACTTCATCCCTTTCATTCCCACTGCCCACAGCTCTGACCTTTGAGTCACAGGATGTACAGGGGGCTTTCTAGGGAATGTTTACCAGCAGAGCTGGCATCTTGTTTGGGGGTTTTCTCGGTTGCATGAGGAGTCAGACACTAAATTTGGCTAACATGAGGAGCTAAACAGGATTTTATGTTTGCTATGGAGATGGATCAAAAGCTAAATATGTTTAGGATACTCTTTTATAGAGTAAGGCAGCACTTTAAAGATTTTATGGGTTGGTAATTTCCTAATAACTTCCTACTATGTTTTGTAAAAAGCACTAAGCACTAATGATAGGGAGAATAGGAATTTACGTAAAAGAACAACTCCATTTAAACCCAAGTAAATATTAATTTATTATTGTCCACTTAATTCTCCATATATGTTGAATTTTATACTTGCCTGTGGAGAAAAAATCACATTTTTGCATGCTTAGCTGACCTGCTATGCACTCCTTAAAATACACTCTATACTAGTAATGAATTTGAATTAATTAATTGGAAATGTACTAATTGAACTCTATTTTCCCTAGAATTTCTACCAAATTTCATAGTTCTTTCCAAGAAACTTCTTGAAGCTTATTGGGAAATTATGGAGCTGTAAAATAAACTAGATTAATATTAGAAATGTTTATTTTGGGAATTTTGATTCTGTTATCTTTGTGTTACTCTGACAGTCCTGTTTCCACCAATCCATGCAAAACAAAAGTTTGTTGTCAGACTTTGTGCAATAGTTTTTGATCCGAATCAGGTTCTTAGGGAAGCTGATGATAAGGATGAGGGTGTGAAACCAGTTAAAATTCCCATGCCTTCCTATCATGTATAATTATACTTTGAACTTTACTTCATTCCCTAGTTTTTTTGGGCAGGAGGAAACACTGTTTTCAGGTTGCATTTTTATCACAGAGTACACTTTGAATGCCAGCTCATAATATATGATGAATTATTTTAGAAGATAATGTCTCGTACTCACCAGCTTGATAGGCTGCAACTTCTTCAAAATCGATCCCCCCTATTGTTTTTCTTCTCTCCCTCCGAGTCTGATTTGCCACCTAGAGGGAGACAGAACTCTTGAAACAATGAACTGTAGGCCTCAATCTGTTTATATGACATTATGTAGTCTTTCTATTTCCGGAAGCATAATGATGGAAGAAATATTTAATGGTTTCAAGTTAAATATTTTTAATACAAACCCACCAAATCTATTGACAGAATTAGAATCTTTTAATTTTATTCACCTTTCGAGATGTGTTTTCTTCTTTTGCATCAGGTTTAACATCATCAACAGAAGCATCAGCAGGAATTTGGGTCTTCTGTTTCTCTGCAGAGCTCTTTACTTCTTCAACCTCTCCATTCATCACTGGCAGGATGTCGGCTGCCTTGGAAGGTGTCGTGACATTTGCAGCTCTGAAACTGCTCTTCAGCTTATTTTGTGTTGCACCCTTTGACTCAAACAGAGCCTTCAGGGCATCTATGGATGCGCTGTTATGAAGACTCCCCATTGACTTGCTGCGGCTCAAATTGGTTTTGGGCTGAGAGCGTTCACTCTCATTATTTCTCTTCATCACAGACTCCAGATGAGTCTCTTTAGTTTCCAACGGGCCACTCACAAGTGGAGGAGATGGTGTTGTCTAACATTAAAAAAAAAACATATCTGGTATCTCATGTTTGCATGCAGTTGCATTGTTTATTTAATTCAGAGGATGCCTTGTGTATGAATGTGTCAGCATTACCTCATGTAGCACTGGCTTTGTATTTGCTTCACCATTATTTCTTGTTGTTGCTTGAATGGATGAGCTTACTGCTGCTGTAGTTTGATACCTGTTATGTACACGTAAGGCATATTTCAGTACTGTACAAGTGCTGCATTTAATTGTAGGTAATTGTAAGGTTTGCGTAATCGTTAGTTGAAGCCCTTCAGGTTTGACTGTGCTCGTTAGTTGTTGTCATAGATATGAAGAGAGTGAGGAAGATGATGTTTCTTTCACCTTGCAACCAGCTGGGACACAGATGCTTGTTTGCCCCGCAGCCCTGCCTCCATCCAGGTGGGCTTGTCACATGACGAGGGGATACTCCTTAGTGACTGGGTGCGCCGCAGGTTGCTTTTCCATTCCATGACCAATCACGTCACACACAGTTTGCAAATAACTGTATCACCCAGTATATCTGAAGGATAATCAATGACATAGTTTGGAGTATTGCAGTACATTTTGTCTTTGGAGAACCAGCAGTCACTGGAGGTCATAATCTGTTTTTTCTTTAATCCTAGCATCATCTTAACACTGCCGGTCAGCATTTTATACTTGTAAAATTACACATTTGTCAGTATCTCACAAATATGGCAAGTTATAACATCAATAATGCATAGCCTGGAATGAATGAGATGTTGCAAAGACATGTTGCAATGTAAAACAATTCGGAGGATGTCATACAACTTAACAACAATGCAAAAATAACCACCTAATCTATTTGTTTAAGTGAAATTGCCTTAAAAAAAACTTAAATAGAATCGTTACCTTACAGATGTCAGTTGGTGTCTGCTCCCTGCGGCAGTTAAAAGCACTTCCGCAGCATCATAAGACCTGCACACGATGTTAAGCATTTGGGAGCAAAGTCCTTTTTCCTTATTACTTTACACTGGCTGTGTGAAATGATCTATGAAAATGTCCGTAGTTGCAAACAGCAGGATATGAATCTCCAACAGTGTAACACAAAGTGATTGAATCTGCTGCTTTCATCTTGATTACAATTAGATTGTCAATTCAGAAAACATTTATCCAACTATCCCCATTTCATTTTTTTTTTTTCTCTTTTGCTCCTCTGTGGGATGTGAGGGGAATCCTTGGTTTTTGATGTCAGGTTAATCTTCCAAAGCTCAGATGTAATTCCTTGATTTACAAGTTTACAGTGCAATATAAGATCATGTGACCTTTTTTATCTGGAGAATTTTCACAGCAAAATGTTTCAATTATTTTGAGGAAATGCTTGAGCAGTTAATAATTAACTTCATAACATTTGTTAACGATCACATGTAACAGGATAATTACTGGAAAAACTGAAAAAATCAGCCATGGTCTATGGTTTCAGCAGTGTTAAAACAAGTCTGTGCATCACAAAAAACAGTTCAACTATAAAAACATAGAAAGTAGAAAAGATGCATTATGCATGAGACTGTAGTGCCTGTGGTCCCAGAATTCCCAAACACAGCTTTTGCCCGACAGCACAAATAGGAGGATCCAAGATGTCATGCTCAGCACCACCCTCCTTTATGTTTGTGCCCCACTTTGTCTACTCCATTCACACCCCTAACCCTGGAAACACCGGTGACACGAGTTATTTTTTTTACAGCTTCTCTTAAAAGTTCTTAAATTAGATTTCGACTGACTGGTTTTCCTCGTAGTCCTAGACAGCCAGTGAGGAACAAGTGTTGTGGAAGTTCGTCTCTACCCTGGAATTCCAAGCTCTCGTGACCCTGAGGGGTCAAATAAGAGCAGGAGGAAGCTCTGGTCCCTCTTGACCTCGCTGACAACATTGACACCAACCAGATTCCCGCTGACACATGCTGTGGGAAAACTATACTCCTCTGAACAGACCTTTCTCGAGGCAGTTTTATAAACTAGAGTTCATACTGTATGTTGGGTGAAACAAACTTAATACACATAAACAACCAATGGTTAGCTTCATGTCACACATGCTAGTGCTGTGATTTTTTTTTTCTTGCTAGCCTTATAACGCATAACTTGAGTGCATATGCAGATATCAGCTTTTTCCTTATGGGAAATTATACATTTTTGAAATAATATTAAGGCCATCTTGTGGTGAAATATCTTTACTACAGCAAAACTAAAGATCCCTGGATAAGGCACATGGCACTGGTACAAAAACTCAAAAACTAACAACATAATTTTATAGGTGACAGGTAATTATGAAACCAAGTTTAAATACTATATATTAAGCTGTTAAATCAGTGCAAGCAGAGGTGAAAGTACAGTAACTAAGTGCATTTATTCATGTATTGATCTTAAAGCTGCATTAACTGATTTTTGCCACTTGGAGGCAGCGGAACAAGCTGAAAACACCACATTGACACATTATTATACAGGATTTTATTTCAAAAAATACAAATATGAAGTGCTGGTACTTTTCTTCAGTATTTTCATTCTGTGAAACCAAATTTTTTCACTACACTAAATTTCAGATGGAAATCTTACTAAAAATGTATCTGATGGCTGCAGTTGATAAATACTTTGCAGATTAATGTTTCATTATTAAAAACAGTGTATTAAATGGTTAGAGTTCATCCCACCTTGACTGGACACAACATCAAAATGCTGGTTCCATGTTAACAGTTTAACAGTTAAAAGGAGACATTCTGCATCATAGGTAATTTTACTTTTGACACTTATTATCTTTATTATCATATTATCTCACATTAATTACATTATTGAATACTTTCTACCTGTAATAGAGTATTTTTGCATTGTAATATTTCTATTACTATACTATATATCTATTCTCTGTTTTAATTAATCTAAACACATCTTTGTATCACCCTTTATCTGGCTTTCCCTCTGTTTCACACACTAGTTAAAAGCAGTAGAGGTTTGAGACAATAGAAGCTTTTGTCAGCCCATACAATTCATATTCACTCTCTTTAGTCTTGGTTTCTGTTAATCAGTCTTCAGACAAAGAGAGAGCAACAGAAGCAGCAGCACACACCCCTGGGGCAAAAATGAGAGATTCAGCCTGGTTGTCTCCCCCCTCCTCTGCCCCTCCTCTGACTACAACCCTCATCCCTCCCTTCAAAAACCCACTCCTGTCTCTGTCTCAGAGGCACTGCGGAGATGAAAGGGAATATGCAATGCGCCGCCTTTGACTGTGAACTGTGCAGTGTTATTAGGGGAAGTTTACTGGCCTCGTCTGCACTTTAAACACACTTGCTTACACCAGCCAGCTGTTTGGAGGGAGGATCTGTGGCTGGGTGGAAGGAGACTTAAATACCTGCAGATTACACTCCACGACTGACGAAGAGTTGCAAAGAGGAAAGCACAAATACACTGATAGATACGTGTCTGTTTGTGTTTGATTCCACCTTTTGCATGCTTTTCTTGGATGTGTAAAAATATCCACGAGAAAGGATTGGCCTTTCATATTATATTGGTAATCCAGCAGGGGGCGGTAAAGACCATGAAAACACTCTATTGTCTTACCCACATTCGGGTTATGTGGGAACATCACAGTGGGGCTATTCAAGGCCAAACTAGGTTATTTCAGTGCACCATAATAACCCAGAATGCACAGCAGTGAGAAAAGACACCAGATAATTCAGAAAGATAAGGTCAGTAATGGCTAATAACGTCTGGCTGGTGAGGCAGACATAAGCATATTTTAGCACAGACGGTGAAATCAATTTAAATGCAGGACTAATGTCTGCTAAACTTCTATTACCTCACTTCACCATGCCGCAGTACTCCCACAATCCCCTGTCTGCCCCACATAAAAAAGCCAATGTCAGTTCTGCAAAGTGGGATCCTGGTTGTGCAGCATGTTGGATGTAAGTGACACACACGCAAAACACCACATACCACACACCACGCACCTCACACGGCCAGCAGTCATGAGTTTGCCCAGGATGGATAATATGCATGCATCGTGACACAGAGGGCAGGCAGAGTGTGTGTGACTCAGCACTGGTGTGTGTGTGTATGATTCATGCTTCTCCTACTAGTGATACTGCCCAACATGTAATTGAGGTAATCTAGTCGGTCTCCATTCAGAGTCTTTTGAGAAAAACAGACTTGTCATTCGTAAATGTGGGAGAAACCAGTAATATATATAATATAAATAATAATAGGGCTCTGTTAACCAGTTTAGAATAGTTTTGCCTAATATCATAACATTGCAAAAGTATTTCTTCAAATAATGTTTGGCACATTTAGTGGTATCTTATTTATTCATCAATCAGTTCTTGGCCAGCTCGCTTTCTTGCCAAGTGAAGCCCAATTAGTTGAAAATGTCCCATCTGTAGTTTTGATCTCAGTCTTCTTTTCTGAATCAGACCACCCGATCAGCACTAGAAGTAGCATATTTTAGTTTATTCGCTTTACTCCTTACTCTCACAATAATGTGGAACTTAATTATTAATGTGCACCTGTATGATAGTCTAACTTTGATGAATTAAAGTCATACTAACAAGAAGATCTGTTAGATCAAGCCCAATTTTATTAATGTTTAGATCAATGTCTTTGTTTTCCGATGAAAGGCTTCCTTTGAAAAAAAAAAAAATCAACACACACCGGTGCAGATGTGATCAGATATTTAGTGATTTTCACTCGTGCAGAAGATTTTTCAGGGTCCTTGACGTCACATACTGTCCATAATCAGTTATTAGTGAACACATCAGCTTTGTCTCAATATGGATTCTTGTGCGTTCGTCTGTCCTTCATGACGTGTTTGACGTGATAGCAAATGTTCAGTGTATGAATCCAAAACAGAAGCACACAGATGACAGATGATGGTTCCCGAAGTGTACTGCCAAATGGCGAAATATGCAGGAAGCATTGGATGATAATTTGACTGAAAAGAAGAAGTGGAAAGCCCTGATCAAGGACAAATAAACTAAATTATTTAAATAACTAACTTTACAGGTCAAAGATGCTGTAATCAGTAGAGTACTACCAAATTTAAATGGATGAAGTGGCTAGGAAACTGAACACCTGTGGGTCTTTGTGGATTGTGTGACTTGAAGCACACATCTAATTTTAAACAGTTAATGTGTTTTCTGTTCTCATGCTCTTGAAAAATTATTTATCTGCAAGAAAACCTAAGAACAGTCTCCACAAGAACATGAATATCACATTGGATTTTTTTTTTATTACTGATAATCACATGTGATTAGATTCACAGTTGCTATATGTAAAGGAAAATATTGCAGCAATGTCATCTGACTGTGATGTTTCAGCCTCCGATTTGAGAAACGGATGTAAAAAAGTAACATTTGGTACAATTTGCATTGTTTGTTACAATTGGTGAACATTTAAAAATCCAAATCTTACTGAACCAGTTACTTATGCAGATTGAGATTTATTACCGTCATGCCATACTGAAACTCAAATTTTCGAACATTTTGAATCCAGATTTTAGGATTTATTTCAGTTTCTCAATGCGTCCCTGTAAGTCCTTCTGCTCCTGATCGCTACCAGCTAGTTCTTCATTCTTCCCTTAGCAAAGAAAAATGAGGAAGTGAGGAAGAAGAACAAGAGGAGGAAGAATGAAAGCAGTGAGATATTTATCCTTTAGCTGAGTCACAAATCAAAGAAACGACTAAAAAGAAGCTAAGACTTGAAAGGAATCACCAAGCTTACTTTGTGCAAGAAGCAATCTGTGGTTGCTGAGTTTACAGCATATTTTACATTTAGATTTTAGTAATTTAATTGACACTTATCAAGCTTAACGAAAGTATAAAAATCTTAAATTCCTAGATCAGCAAAATCACAAGCAACCCGTAGTTCAGTGATGATGTATCTGTTGCTACAGAGTGTTCTGTTGTCAAAGAAACTAAATTGTTTGTCTGCTGTTGCCTACTCCCTCTGTGTTAATTAATCATTCAAAAAAAGTGGTTGATACTTGTCGATTCTTCTAGGTGCAGCTGTACACACAGACTGTTCCAGTGTGTATCATGTTTTGGAGAAAAGTTAAGAAAACAGAGGAAACCAAACGATTTCTCAGTTCATTTGTGCTCACTGCCTGATGGAAGAACCTAAGAGGGAATCTATGTGTCATTAGGAAAGTGTTTTCTTTCCAGCATTAAAAAAAATGTTCAGGAACACACTGTCAGCTTATCCCAACATATGGCTATGATTTGTTGAAACACCCGTCCCTCCCTCTTTCTCAGGGAGAACATGAGTAGTGGTGATCAGTACATTGTGCATGTGTATTCTCTGTCCCTCTGTCCTGCATGTTTTCCTGCAGGTGTGTGTGTGTGCAGTGTGTTGTGCCTGAAGGGGAACGTGCTTCGGTACAGCTGAGTGGGAGTGACTATGACCTAACCCATCCCCTTTCTGTCCACATGAAGCAGAGCAGACCCCGCCTATCTCACTGTAGCCTTGCACAGGCAGTGACGAGCCCGCCTGCATGTGTTTGTGTGTCAGTGCGAGTGCACGTTTCACACGTGTGACCACCGTGGAGGCGGCTGGAGCTCTAAGCTGCTTTGCGAGGCTTAGGAGGGCAGCCGCTCGCTGGCTACTCAAAGGGCTGTGTTTGCTACATGCCTAGAGGGGGTGACAGCATAGTTGAGCACTGGAGCATGGTGCCCAGGGTTTCACATAACAATGCTGGGTCAGTGGCAGCCCACAGAGGCGCTGCACTGAACTGTACATGGTCACAAACACAGCTCTTGTTCAACAGTCAAAGCAAGTGACAGTATTAATCAGTCAATGAAACTGAAAGTCTTTATCCTTCCTTGCCTGATTAACCAAGAAAGAGCTTCTTTTTTATTGATGAGGAATATCTATGTAAGTGCAGGCAGTTAATTTGATACATTTGAGTGATTTACATATATTTAAATACTTATCTTTGTTGCATTCAATGCTCAGATCAGATAAAGTGTTAGTGCATGGGAAAGCAGGTTAACCTCTGCACTGACACAGTTTCATAACGCACTTTGGTTGGTGGGATGATTAATTGGGGTTCAGATGTACTGTACAAAAAAAAAGGAAGCACACGCACACACACATGCACACGTGTGGAGAGTGTGTCCTGCAGGACTTAATGTTTGCTGCTGTTGATATCACACACAAGCACGCAATCTCCCTCCCTCTAGATTCAGTCCATGTCGAGAGCTGGAATATCAGGTTTCCTGCCTGTGTGCACAGTTTGTACTCACAGCTTCACCTTTGTTCCTCCTCTGTCAGCACACAGCAGCGCTGCATCAGGGCACTCTCTGCTGCTCTCTAAGGATACCAACCAAAACCACAGGCAAACTGTCACCAGTGAGTTTGGGGTTGCCAGGAGATCATTATCACAGGGAGTTAAAACTGCCTTTGTGTGCATTTGGATAATTGGTAGCATATGAGGAACAATGAATCCTAAAAGTGTTTAATGAGATTTTCTTGGTCAGTGCTGCTGGGCTTTTGCTGGTCTGGGTATTTCTTCTTTGTGTGCGGTTCATTCATGGTTTCATTCTGTAAAAATGTAAGATTGTTGTTTCTATGCATTCCCCTTCTGCTGTAGAACCCCAGATGACCCTGCTGTGGCGCCAGTAGAGGCTGGGCACTGTGAAGGAGGAAGGCGAGGAGGAGGAAAGGGGAGGAGGGCATAGAGGAAGCAACGTGAAGTATATGAGGATATTAGAGAAAATTTATGAAGCTGGAGAAAAAAGACGACAAGCACATAATACTGCAGCGTAGCAACACAGGAAAGGAAAAAGAGGGTGTATCTGTGTAGTTTCCTTTTAGTTTCTTAGGAATGAACTGCTCCTGTGTGTACGCTCGCCTTTATCTAATAAGCCAGTCCTGAAGTTGTTTAATGCTTACAAGTAATCAGCTGCACCAGGAAAGAAGTCTGCGGTTGGACTGTGGGTCAGTGTAGCTGAGCCTTTTGAAATGTGATCCCATGTGTAAGACGTCACACAGCGCAGCTCCTGGAATGTCCTGCGTAGAGACACAACGAACTCAGAAGCCAACTGTAATCTCTTATCTCTTGGCTGTGACAATTTGTACTCTAGTACCGTCAAATAGGCGCATATCAGCAACCGCTGACATGTGAGAAGCCACAATATTGGTATTTCATAGCTGGAGGGAACTTTTGTAATGCATTTTTTTATAAATGCAGTGGGATTTTATGAAGACACCATACATGTTGCTTTTTAAATACTTGAAACTGATCCATTACTATATTTTCCCTGCCCTTTATCTGTATTTCTTATCTCTTATCTCTACTAAAGAAAACACGTTTACAGAAAAGGGATTAAACAGAACCCTTCATGATGTCATCAGGGTTATCTTGGTTTTGGGCTTCGAAACAACACATCATTAAGAGAAACCGTGAATTGCAAAATCCGAAAGACGTTACCAGAAAAGAATGGTCTGACAAAAAGGTGGTATCAAGTTACATTATCAGAAGTTTTTAGAGCTTGACTTACAGTAAATTGGGGAGTAAAAGTCAGATATCTTGGCCTTTTCGCTGCCAAGGAATGATCCTCTTCTTTGTAAATCCTAAAATTTCGAGGAAGTACGATAATGAAATGTGACTAACCTTTTTTAATGAAATTAGTACTTCAAAATATATTTTTTCCCAAGTGTTATTCATTTTAGAGTCATGTATAAACTCAACATGACCAATAACATGTAATCCAATACAACAAAACCACAAACCACAGCCTCACAAATAACCACAGAGTTGACTCAACACCTATAACACAACCTCAATGAAAAACATATCATTTTATACTTTTGTGGATTGTACTACAGTGAAAGGAGTTCATGTTATTTTGTCCACCCCCTGTGACTGGTTCGCAGTTCTGTCATTAGGACCTGTTTTGGTTATACTGGCCCTCTCCACTGGGAGCAGTGTTCTGCAGGTTTTTTTTGTGGAACACAGTCCTTGCACATGAAGGGCATGATGCTACAGTAGATACAGTCAGTACATGATGCAATCATGTTGGATATCATCACACTATTGCAGCATTTGATCTCCTCTCATATGCATTTGTTGGGCATGTTTTTTATGATCAAGGGCTTAATCATGAATTACTTTAAATAGTAGAACAGTTGAAGAAAAATATATGTAAATTGACTAAATTAACATATTTTCTTAATTGACCAAAACATGTGGCGAGTGTGAAAGCAGAACTGCCTTTCTCGCTGTTATGAATATTTTATCTGACCTCAGGTTGTTTCAGACGCACATGTGATTCTTTGCAACTGCACATGCAGAATCCTTCCCCTGTTACACAAGGCAATCACTAGATATGTGCATGTGCTTGTGTGCGAGTTGTGAGAGCTGGGGAGTGTGCACATGACCAGCGCAGAAATGATGAATTACTGTAGCTTGAAAAGACACTTAGACAGGAACTGACTGTATTATCACATCTGTGTGAGCTGCACAAACCAGTAAAAATCCTCTTTACATATTAATCAACTCATTTTTTTTAATACTATACGTGTGCTTGTTGCCCTGATATATTTCTCATGTTTAAATCTCCCACAGCTCATAGGGGTTATCTGCAGATCTGCACTTTCTCAAGGCTGATTATCAATGTGCACCTGGCATATCAGCCTTCTGTAATGTAATTCATGTGCAGCAGAATCCAGCTATAATCTGTGACATGTTGTTTACACTTATGATCTAGATGATAGGCCTTCTATGCTCATGTGCTTTATCGCGTCTTATTGCGTTATAGAGACATTGTTTAGGTAATCAGAGTGAAAAGGTAATGTGACTCAGATCACGTCCTCCTTAAGCTGAAGTCAACTGTGTGTACACATTGTGGAGAGACGTCAGAGAGTGAGACATAAAGAGGTCTTTTGTTGCAGATCCAGTCTGCAGAGGGGAGGTTGGGAGGAAGATGACAGCCTGCTGGTTGTGTGTAGTCCTGCTGAGCTCTGGCTGCACGTCCCTCCTCCTCCACCTCCCCTCTCTCTCTCTCTCCACACTCACACACACACACACACACACACACACCTCCGCACCATATTCTCCCTCCTGAGGCACGACTCTGGTCACTGTGGATATTAATACACTGCACTGCCACTGAGTGCGCTCAGCACAGGAGTGAAAATATCTGACAGGCACTATTTATAGACCCTGCAGGCGGACAGGCGGAATCCACAGCAACAAGATCCAGCCTATTCTGGAGTCGTGTTCCACAGAAATCGCCCTGGCGGAAGGAGCTGCAAAGCCCAGGGGCCAGGAGCATAACTTGGCCATGACGGGGGAGGAGTTTTTTATAGAACACCGGTGGCAATTATGGGTGGGGAATGCTGTTGTGGAGTATACAGATGAAAGAGACACACATGTGGCCGTTAAAGCAAAAACACATGTAATTTAATATTCATGCAGGTGTGCACTTTTACTCGCCTCTGTGTCACTCTCCTGCACCTTTTTTTAGACATACACACACACACACATGCAGCCTTCTTGGAGGTTTCGCACTATGTATGCACATTTAAAACAGTGAGGAAATCTCTAAGGAATGTGTGTGTGTGTTCCTGTTCATGTTTTGTGGTCATGCTTTTAATCAAGTTCACATTTGGATTTTTAAGCGGACATGAATAAAAGATGAATCACACACCAGCAGCATGAGAGTGTAATAGTAGAGTGTCAAGAGGTGGGTCAGCTGGGTGGACTGACCTTCGTTTGGCTTAGGCATCTTGTGTCATCCTGAGAATTTGGATACAAACAGAGAGGCAGGGATAGATGAATAATGAAAAGCGACTCGGCTGATTGTTGACCTCTGTCGCCTTCTTGATTATTCAAATCCCAGACAGAGGAAGAGGTACAGTATCTCTCTGCCTCCTCAGATCTACAGTGGAGACCCGCGCAGGGCCGATTCAGCCTAATTCATCACCACTGACATTTTAATAAGAGGTGCTTGTTGCCGTGTCCCAACAAAACAATTTGATTTGGCTAATTGGGAATCGTTCCATTCCAAAACATGTCCGTCCTAATCGCACATGACTGCCAGATAGTACATGCTTTTTATTGTATTTTGGCAGCCTGCAGCTTTATATCCTGGCGATAGTTTGCATTGTTGGATGTGAACCAGAGGCTGAAACTGTCACTTTATACGAGTAATCCATCAGCAGTGTGTGTCACGTACGGCAGGAGGAAATGCTGCAGATAGCACAAATTACTCACAGGCAATAGCATCATGCTAATATGCCCTTCCAGTCACTACGTAACTCTTTGTGTAAATGCTACAATACAGCACACATTTTGACATTTTTTTTAAAACAAAATTGAAATTGATCTGTGTCCCTTAATACACTTCTTTCTCATTCCACTTGTCACCTTTTCTCAAGCATTTGTGTCCAACAGTCAAACTATTGGATGGATTGTAATTTTCACATTCATGTTTCCCAGAGGAATGACTTTGAGGGTTCTCTGACTTTTCATCAGGTTAATGTGAAATTGTCCAACATTAAGCCTGCATCACATGTCAGCATAGTCACTGTGCACATGTTAGCATGCTGATGTCAGCATTTAGCTCAAAGCACCGCTGCCGCTCGACAGCTGCTAGGCTCTGTAGACTCTTGTTTGTTCACTATACATGAACAAACAGTTAATATATGTTTCATAATGATAGCTGTGCTCTTTTTTTTTTTTTAAGATGATCCTCCTTTCTTCTCCTCTCCTCTTGTGTGAGACTTTTTCGTGATATACTCCCCCTGCTGCTCCTCCATCTCCATCTCCTTTTGCTGCTGTAGCAGAACTGGACTTGACGTTCAGTAGTTATGACACATCTCAGTTGCCCCCTGTAGAGAAGCCTCCTCCTCTTCTTCTGCGCTCCACAAATACAGTGTGTGTGTTTGTGTGTGTGTGTGTGTGTGCATGTGTCAGAGACAGACACAGACACAGAGAGTGGTAAAACAGACGGACTGGCAGACTGGTCATCTGCTTGTCTGCTTTCAGACTGACCAAACGTTGCCTTTTTGTGACTACACCGTGTACTCGCAAGTTTGAATAAAGGAGGGAGATCTCGCCTCCTGTTATCTGAAGAGTGTGTGTTCTGCCCGAGCATGTGGAGGGAGTCACATGTTCGCGTCGTGCTTTCCAAGCCTGTCTGCTCACCTGGTGGTTGCCATGGGAACAGCCAGACAGCGGCAGACTTTGCACCAGCCTCCTCGGGGGATTGTGAGAAGAGAGAGGTTTAAGGGCGAGGAATCTCTCCTGGACTTTTAAAAAAGCTGTAGGGAAAAACCTCCAAATATTTGGGCTACTTATGCTTTTCAAGGCTGTTTATTCTAAAATACTTGTGTGTTCTTGAAGATTTTAGCTGTTTTTTAAAAAAATCTAAGGTTTTAATAAGGACTCCTTTGTTAAGCCGTAAAGTTTTAAAACACCTTTTAACAATTTACTTCATATGAATATCCCACTGTGTCTTGTAGCTACAGAGGAATTTAAGCTTTTTGGGAGATTTAGACAAAGGGAGTAATGTTTGTGTGCAAAGATATATCAGTCCTCCTTCATAGTGTCATGGCAGAGTAACAGCACATCTGAGGTTAAAACACACATGCTTTGTAGTCTCTCAGTATGTCACTGTCTGATCATTTGCATTCCAGTGAAGGGGGAACAGAATCGCTCTGTTGTCCTTTTTTTTTTTCCTGTGTCCTAAAGACAACCCGCAGCTGGACTGAGGCGCTGTGCGTTTTGAAACGCTGAGCACTGCTGCAGCACTGAGCACTTGTTCTTGTGGTTAGGGGGATTTTTTTTTTTTTTCCCTTAATTGTGCCTTCAGTTTATTATGCTGACGCTTGAATAGCAAGATGTTCCCAGCTTTATCGCACCAGTTGCACACTTCTCTCCTTTGTGTTTTGCCAGCTGCCCTGAGAGAAGGAGGGGTGGGTGAGGGGAGAGGGGTGGCTGCGAGGCTGAATGTGTGTGGTGTTTCTTTGCATATATGCGGTTAATGTTGTGTACTAAATGTTATTTATAGTATTTGAATTGATGAGTTGTTTTTGAAAGATATTTTGGGTGTTTGCAGAGGTACACACACTAAGTGGTGTCTGAACTGAAAGACTTGTGTGCAGTGGAGTAGATTTTAGTCAATGTTTGTGTTTTGGGCCCAGTACTAATCTCTACTATGTCTGGAGTCAGAACCTCTAATGTCCTTCTTCTCTTCCTGTCCTTACCTCACCCTCCCTCACTTTACCTCTGCCTGTTCCTACCCGTCCCAGCTGCAAGCCCTGGCAGCCTGGGGTGAACCAGGGAGCAGCAGCAGGAACGGGAACAGGATGGGAGGGGTAGAAAACAGAGAGACAGACAGAGAATGGACACACATACAAATACTCAGACAGAGACAGAGAGAGGGAGATAGATGATGCGGCGGCTCGAATCAGGGCACTCTGCGGTCCAGTCCAGCCGTGCCCTCCCCGTCCACTCCGTGTGGGATGACCACAACACAAACATGTGAGGCTCTCCAGCAGTCCCACAGGCAGGGAGACACTTACATAAAGCAGCTCCCGTTCGTGTTGGCTCAGTCTCACATGGGGGAGCATGTGAGACAGGCGCTCACTGTTGCTCCCGCCGCTTTCACTCTTTCCCGCCCCTTTGTCTATCATTCTATCTGGACAGCACCGCGAGACTGTCACGCACGCAGACGAACATCATGTCTTGTTCTCGCTGCTCTCTGATCAGTCAGTCTGCAGAGGAGCTCACCATCCTCCCCCCTCTCCCCCCCAAACTTTGGATCCTGTTTCCCTCCCTTGCTTTTGTGCTCGTCTCCTCTGACCTGTGTACAGGGCTCCTGGTCGTGCTCCACCCCCCTCCCCCCCACTTTACCCCTGTGGGCCTCATGGAAGATGACCAGAGGTCAGTGTGTGATGTGCAGCTGTAGGGCAAAGAAGAAGAGGAGGAGGGGTGAAAAGTGCTGACTACATAGGAACGGCCACCCACATGACGTCACGGTCACAGTTTCAGCTCACAGCATTGTGTCTGTGCCAGACTCCCATGCTGCCTCTGTGGCGTAAGCAGCACAGCCTCAGATAAACACTCACAACTAACTGGCTGCCTGGAACGTTACGTCCCTGTTTGGGACGTAACACAAAGCTGTATGTACAGTAGTTGTCATAGTAGTTTCAAAACAGGGATTTTGAGGGATTATAAACAATGGTAACACGTTACATAAATTGGAGATTATTTTGTTCTTTTACTCAAACAGCTTTTTTTGTACAGAGACCAACATAGCTGCAACTAATGATTATTTTCATGATCGATTGATCCACCAGTTTCTTTTTCAGCATCTTTTATTGTGTACAGTAGTTCAAACAGTGAAAAAATCCCATTGCGAGTATGCTGGGAATTGTTTGAACGTTTTCAATACCGATGCCAATACTTTTAATATCAAACTTTTCAATGAATCATTCATCAGTTTATCATAATGTTAAATGTAATCTTAAGAAAAACAGTTGTCTTTACTTATAAATAAGTAAATCAGACTAAGCCAAGAATGGCCAAGAATTCAATGCCAACGTTTGATATTTGAAAGTTTTCAATACTTACATATTTAATACCCAAAAAGTATTGAGGTTCAATACTTAGCACTAATTCAAAGTTCCCGGAGCCCAACAAGATGTCTTAAATTGCTTGTTTTGTCCAACAAACTTCATAAAATCTAAAGGTATTTAATCTACAATGATATAAATCATTAATCGACTTATCGTTTCAGGACTACAGAATCCTCATGCTACTCTTGGAAAAGACTTGGCAGACTGCCATGGCATGACTTGGCGCTTCAGGGCTGCTTTCATTAGGGTGAACTTCCAGTAGCAGCATTAATAGCACATCCAGACTGAATTAATCTTCTGTTCTCTGAAAACAGCATCTGCATTGCCTCCTGTCACCTGTAGAGACACCACGCTATCACCCTCATTTCCTGCCTGCCGTGCGGGGAAAAGATCCCTCAGATTGTTTTCTATCTGTACACATATTCTGGGCGTGCTTCCCAGTCGGCAGAGCGCCCTTGGCACCGCTAGACATAGTGAGCGCTGATTCCTCCCCGTCCTTTACCTACTTCCCTGCAGCTCTGCTCCAGTGTGCCACTGCCGGCCTGCAGACTGAGGCTCCCAGGCAAACAGGCACAGTACACAGTGAACTAGACGGATTATCTTTGTCGAAGGAAGAGATCGAGACAGATTATCGCATAACAGTCCTCACCATCAGTATTTCACTCCCTCCAGGGTACCCAACAAAAGTCTCTGACTTATACAGATTATTATCAGCAGAATATAGTGGTTAGCTCATTTGGATGCTCTTTGGAAAGAGCTTCAACAAAAGGGTTTATCCCAGGCATCCTATTTAGATGTTGTACGCCAGAGATCATCAACTGAGCTGTCTCTGACAAACATCAGACATATCGCACTGATAATCTAATTTCTGGTTGTCAGACATAAATTGCTGGAACGGGACAAAACTATGAATAGTTAATGAGAAAGCATCAACTCTGAGTCAGAAAACAATCTTGTGCATGTGCAGACTTTCTGATCTCAACAGTGCCGGCTTTTGTTGTAGATCTCGAACGACGTCAGCGTTTTGTTTTTTTTTGCCGCTTATTGTCACATCCGCCTCAGAGGGAGAACACACTTCCATTGTTGCTGTGATTATTGTCATGTGTTTGCGTTTGCTCTTCAGAAGAGGGGCCCGCCGCCGTCGCCTTGGGGTGGTTTAAGTTGAGAGGTCACGACCCCCTCAGGCTCGATGTGGTGACAGCAACGTGTGAGGGTTTCTAGTCTCATGATCGCGATTGTGTATTTTTTTTTGTGCTCTGTCAAATTCATAAACTGCTCTACATGCCTTTTGGAATAATAGGTCATGGCACTTTGGAGGACTTAAATAATAAAAGAAAGAAAACTGCAGAATGATGCTCAGTCAGTATACTTTTAATAAATGATACTGCTTGACTCTGACCTAATCTAAGTAAAGCACTCTCCCACGGCTTTATGGCTGATTCGCTAGAGGCTATGACTGGTTGAGATTAGCACAATTCCTGGGTTTTGGCAGTTGCAGTCTACAGTAAATTTATGTCACAGATATTAATCATTTGCTTTTTCAGTGGTGGATTATCTTTGGATTGTTGCCAGTGAGAGTCCATTTAAAGAGCTGCATTGTGGCTATCTGTAGAGGCAAGCCCTATTTTAAAGAAATTACAGGCATGCAGCCTTATCAGCACTGCCAATATGACTGATACTGAATCTTTTTTTATCAACTTCAAGTCCTTTAAAATGCTCAAGTTGATGCTAGAATAGAGGCAGTGAAGTGACACTGCTTGCCATCGTCGCTGCCGCTCGGTAGTGAAAAATGGGCTTATAGATTGTTAACAGTGGCGAAGAGTCATGTGTCTTGGTCATATGGTTGCCGCGGCAACCGTGACATCAATGCAGACATAGTGATGCATGAAAACTCTAATAGCAGGGGACCGGTTGCTAGGCGACCTGAACTCAGGGAAGTCATGGGGCAGACGGCCAAAGTCTTGTGAACTGGGGGCTCAGTGGTGAAACGGTGGGATTATTTCTCCCTCTCAGTTTAATGTGCTGCACTCTGTGAGAAAATACTCAACACATACGGAAACTCGCAATACTGCATCCTATCTATAAAATACAGTACATAAAATCCGATTGATAGATTTCCAATTCATGTAAGTAATGTGCAAACGTTGAGAAAGCAAGGAATATAATGACTCATAATGCAGTGACTGTTATTTCAGAACTAATGCATGACCAATTTAGGTGCACAGACACCATCTGACTTGTAATTTGACTGCAATTTATTTTCAGTTATTAAATGTATCCATTGAGTCTGGATTTCTGTTATCATGCACATGTTTCAAAGCTGTCTTTTGACCCAAGTCTTATTTCTCTCTTACCCACACAAATTAAATACTCCTGCTGGAGATGAAGAACGGCAACACTTTGTCCGCCTACAGATTTTGTGCACGAATTTCAAAGCTTTTAAACACAGGTGAATAAATAAATAACATTCAACAGTATATTGTACACAATACATGTAATACAGCTGGTCACCTAATGGGCCACTAGCTCATTACCATTATTTAAGTCTAGTTAATGAATTGTGAAAGTTATGTAACATCTGACCTGACGCAAATATAAGAACCGATATAGATAAAGACATAAATGCACAAGAGGTGAGAACACAAGTCACATGACTTATAGTGACAATTCACATGTTGACTTTAGGTTCAATATTACAGAATTTGTCGAAGGAAGAGATCGAGACAGATTATCGCATAACACTCCTCACCTAGGTGACCAGCTGTATTACATGTATTATGTTGACTTTAGGTTCAATATTACAGAATCAACTTAAAAAACTTGCAACTTGACTTTAATATAATGACTCGTGTCTTCATCTGAACCTCTGATGCCCTTTCCAAATCTAAAGGTTAGAAATTATGCTATAAAAAAGTGTGCAGCAAATTAGCTCTGTCATTTCCTAGATAAAAGTTTTTATTTGCCAATATTGAGCAGAAAGATGATATCAGACATTATTTGGATACAAATGCCACACTCTGGTCAACAAAAAACTGATTTGCAGAAGCAAAATACGCAGGAAAAAAAATCACAGCTGGAGGTGCAACAACTTTCACACATTATTTGAGGGTAATGTATTTAAACAACAAGAGCTTATATGAAATCTAACATGAAATCGATATGATTTGAACAGTGTGAAGGTGAAAGTAAACACACAAAATTGTGCTCATTTCTAATTATTCCTGTTTGTACAGGAATGCTGTGTGTGTGCATACCTAAAGCAATTCAGCAGGTCAAAGTTGAAACAATTGATAGATATTTAAAACAGACAATTTGGATCATAATGTCACTGTTCACCTTTGTTTTCTCTTTCAGATGAGTCTGGCTTACCTGGGGGTTTATTAACCACCTGTAAGATCTGACTTCCAATGTTTTTTGCCCTGTCAACTTATTTTTAGTTATGTCACCACGTTTATCAGATCTCAGCAATAAACTTGGTGAGTACAATGTTATCATAGCCAATAGAAATGATGGCCCAAAAACTAGACTTATCCTGAAAAATTAGACAGTTAACCCTGCTATTGTTACTGTTACTGTTGTTTTCAATTATATTACATTTGGCAAAGAAACCATAATGACTTATTTTGGTCATAAAACTCCAGTTCCAGTCCATAATTTGGGATTCGACTTGGGACTTGAGTGCCCAGACTTGAGACTTATGAAGTGCAGAACACCTGTGAGGAACACGCAGAGCGAGGAGGCAGATAGAGTAGGATTTATGCCCCGCAGATGAGCTCTAACGTGTCAAAGTACTAATATTATGACTCAGGATGAGATCATCCTTACAATGGAAGATGGATGATGAGGTGCTCTTCTCTCTCCTTCTCCCTCTGGTAGTGCACATGAGTCATACTCTACAGGAAATGTGTGCCATTATGAATGAAGACTGTCAGAAACCCTTGCCATTATGAACCTAATTAGAAAAGGGAATCATGCACACATTCACAGAGTCTGTGTTGCTCTTGTGATGATGAAAGCGTTAGTCATAGCAATCAAGAGGCACCCAGTGATCTCTGATTAGAAGGGAAAATAAAACAGTGATGCAAACAGGTGCTTGTGAGGTGTTAATGAATAAATCCCTGAGCTGTTTCATATAACACGCACCGTCTTTACTTCTTGACGTCAAACTCTTGATACTAAAACAAAAGTTCTCCTTTGTTTTGAATTTACACCCCGACCTTGAGCTGTGATACTGGGTCCGAGCTATTTGTATTTGGGATGGAAATGACACATGACTGCATGTGCTTTCCCCCATATGTGGTAATGGATAAATAGAGAGAAGTTAAAAAAGGAAACAAGCGCCACCACTGTGGTAGATTGAGGTACTTATGTCATCCCTATGGCCTCGGGTGAGCCTATTTATAGAAAGTGTTGCCTTTTATATCAGTGCCAGCAACAGTGGCCTTTTATCCACCACAGCCAGCATAGCATTAGTTATTGCTTTTTGATGCGGCTGCTTAATGACTCACATGCATGTGATGTGGGATGACCATTAAAACACGACTTCAAAATAGATTTGAACAGAAGGAGATTTGGAATGGACACTTTTTTTTAATCACTGGATATTACTGTAATTAAAGCAGAGCATCCTCATATCTCACTGTTGTGCTGATATCTTTCATGGTTTCTGTCATGCAAAAACAGGTTTTTGTTTAGAAGAATGAGGCTTTGATCCTTTTTTTTTTTTTTACAAGAATACCAGAAGCAAGAAACAGGAATCGTATTTCCTAAAACTATTCTTTGACATTTTCTTCAGCTTTCTCCGACTTCTCAGAAGGGTCCTTAGAAAAAGAAACAAGCCTCCAGCTACAGAGGCCTTTGCAAATGAAAGGTTTTGCAATGAGCGATTCTGTTTGCCAGAGCCTGGCCGGTTTGTTTTCGCTCTGAAACGCGATAGCCCCTTGGGATACACCACTCAGTCTTCACCACCTAGGGACTTCTCGGGAACAGAGGGCTGCATCTGCAGAACAAACAGCATGTCGCCCTCGCTGTCTTACTACCATCCTGCCAACTGCCCTTTCTGCTGGTTACCATGACAGCGTGGGGAAAACTCCTGGAACCAAAACAGCGCTTCAACTCAAAAACAACATTCAATAGCTACATTTGGGGCTCATAGCTTCAAAAGAGTTCATTCAAATCAACTGTTAATATTAATCTAAATAAATATGCATTTTCGAGCTTCCCAGAAGGATACAGTTTGTATAGAAGAGGCCACCAACCCTTCTTTTTATTCTCTAAGGCACCTGGTTGGACCATAAGGTGGAGGGCTTTAACCTATAATAATAACACACAAAAGACTCAGCTGCTCCTGACCGATTGGTGCAACCTCTCTCCCTTGCTCGTCTTCCATCACCTACAGCAGCCTCCCCCTTCACCTCCTATCAGCAGAGTTGCACAACACAGTTCTCAACATGGTGACAGAATATGCAACAAATATTGTTGGGGAGGTGGGGGCTGTTCAAGGTTTATGTGCACTGCTAGTAGCTTAGGGAAAAACCTTGACATAGATTGACAAAGGAGACTCCAAGTCTTGCTAAATATAGGACACAGATCAAGTAGGTAGTAGTAGATTTCTTCTTTTTTTTTTATTTTTATGAAAGGTCAATGGAATGAGTAAAGCGAGTGTTGTCTGACATTATCTGCGGGATCTTAAGAATATATTTTAGATGAGAAACAGAGTGTAGGAGTGTTTGAGGGCACTGAGAGTGAGGGTGGGAGGAATCTGTGTTTCACTGCAAAGACAGTAAAAGTGTTTCACCCTGGTGCTGCTCAGCTCAGGGTTTATTTCAAGTTCATGCTGACTTCAGAGCCGCTGACAATCCGACTGTCACCACGGCCGACTATATGGAAGTAATGTATGCCTGACCCAAGACAGCTTGTCCTCCGTCTTTGTCTCTACAGCTATCGGTCTCTCTCTCTGTTTCTCCATCTCTCTCTCTCTCTCTCTCTCTGTCATGACTCATATGTGCCTCTGTACGCCCAAACACAGACGGATTCATGACTTGATGATTTCTGGCTGTGCTGTGAGTCAGCCTCAGCACATGCCTCCTCCGTAGTGGTGTGGGCTCAGCAAAGTACTGGCCACCTCTCTGCTTTTGTCATCAGTTCTGTGTGTGCTTGGATGTACTGTTCTGCAGGCTCAATTGAAAAAAAAAGAAGAAGAAGCATGTGTATATTGTAAAATTTCAAACTTACAGATAGTACATCTACACAGTAGCATGAGCAAAGCATGTGGTACACACAAAGCACACAGTAATAACAATAGTGACATTTTTATTTATGGAGCAATTTTCAAGTAGGGACGACAAAGTGTTTGGCTGCAAATTTAACATAATGAGAAGACATATGAGACATTAAAATATCAGTGTGAAATATATAAAGCAACAAAATGATGACACAGAACAGTAAAAAATATAAACGAAGAGAATATAAAAGAATAAGATGAATGGGAGAGTTAATGTTAGGCTGAAAATAGTAAGAGGGATGAAAAAAATTATATCATATAGCACTTAAAGGTTAAAGAATTAGCCGATTAATCGATCAGTTGATCGCCATACAGTTAATCTGCAACAATTTTGCCAACTGATTAATAATTATCTGTATTTTAAGTAGAAACGCCAGAAATTCCCTCAAATATATATATATTTTTCTTAGTCTTTGGGTTTTGGATGGTGTGTTGCAGCACTAATAGCAACAACTTCTTAGTTAAGAACAAAAGAAAAGTCATTCTATATGAATGGGTTTCAATACATCGGTATAAAGTGTCTATAATATGCTGTATTAGACAAATACACAAACATTTATCTATAAAGATTAAAAATGATAAATAAATCAAATGTAAATATGTTTGTGTACCTGTACATCTGTGTACGTGTTCATGTATGTGAATGTATGTGCATGTACTGTATATTTGTGTACTGTTATTGTCGTCTGTTATACATCTACGTGTCTGTCACTGTTTGTGTAAACACATGAGAAAGAGAAACGGAAAGTTTTCAACCAGTTGTTCAACCAATCATCTCTCATCTTTTCCCCAGTGGGTGTTTTGTGGTTGACCCAGTTGTTCCTTTGACAGACTTACATGATGTTTGTACAAGAACTGCCCAGCAACTAAAAAAACATAACTTTTGCACTTTTTTTTCTCTTTTAGTAGTGTATAAATAAATCAATTGTATCATTTTTAATGCACAAAACTAGACAAAAACATTTCATGATTCACCTCAACTCAGCCTTGTCACGTACAAGCAGTCACAGATATATAGAATCAGACAGCATATAGTACAAACATTAAAGGACCAGTGTGTAGGATTTTATGGCATCTAACAGTGAGGTTGCCAACTGAGTGCAGCCAACTGAATCCCTATAACTTATGCAGCCAACGTTCTGGGCTACTGTAGAAACATGGCGATTCAACATGGCGGGCTTCATGGAAGAGGACCCGCCCCCTATGTTGATATAAAGGGCTCATCTAAGCTAACGAAAGTGATTATACACTAATTAAAACATACTTATGAATATTATATTCCATTTCTGCCAAGTCCGTTCCGCTAGATGCCACTAAATTCTACACACTGCACCTTTAAAGCAGGCACTGAGATGCAGGTTGACCAATATACATTATGTCTGTGTGTGTGTGTGACCCTGAGGCAAGCCTGCGCTTCGTGCTGGCGACAGATTGTTACGTGGCTGGAGCTCAGAGGTCAGAGCTCAGTAGGGCCGGTGGTATCAGGCTGCAGCTGGGTGTGACATACGAAACACACACACACACACACACACACAGACACACACACACACACATTTTTGACTGCATCTGCACACTCGTACACTGTGCTATACTACACTACTGAGATCAGGGTCATCTAGTTAATGAATGTCAAAACTAGGCCTGTAACAGCCTGCTCACTGTTTTACTTACAAGTGATTCAGAGCCTTTTCGGCCAGTTTATCTTAAATACACACAAAGTCGATCATCAGCAGCATGTGTATGTGTGTTTATAGGTGTGTGTGTGTGTGTGTGTGCGTGTGTGCGTGTTGTCAAGGCCCCACTGCTCTCAGATTGCTGTGTTTGCTGATGAAAGCAAAATGGACAGATCTGGCACATTTGCATGTTGCTGAGTATGACGCAACAGAAGAGAAGACAGATTGTTTTTGCACTGAAAACAGACTTTCACTCTCTCTCACGTCAAATATATTTGCACTTAGTGACAAGAAGTATGTTACCATATCTGGACCGATGTCCTTCTTTATCAGGCTTATAAACATTTGAAAAATTCCATTTTGCAGCTCAAACATCGTAGTTTAACCGTTGATTTGTTGTTGTTTTTTTCTAAACCTGCTCATTTTTCTTGGTGTTTTTCGGTAAAAAATCTGGAAAACCAAAGACAGTTTGGCTATAAAAAATAAATAAAATAAGGTTGTAGCTCTTGTCTATCTCACTACATGAGGAAAGAGGCCTCGTTTGTGTTTTAACAACATTTCGCTCATGAATTATTGACGTGTTCATCACTCTTAAGTGTCCTCTGGAAACACTTCAGTTGTCACTTCTGTAATGTGTTGCGTTGTGGTGTTGGCAGCACGTTTTTTAAGTGCTGTGTGTGTGTTGTCAAATTGATGAAGATGTTTTCTTAATTTGCTTGTGTTTTCTTAAGTTGCAGCATGTTTGCTCTTGTCGACGCCCGTAGTTTTCTGATCTCAGTTATCAATATAGGAACCAAGTAAACACAGGAAGAGAATCACACTCTTTAAGCTTCTGGATGAAAGTAATTCATCTCTATCATACAGATTTTGGAGGCTCTGGATTCCCCCAGAGGCCCAGCTATCATTGAAATATGGACCAGAAATCTGTAGTAAATTGTAATAATACCAAATTGAAGAACAGTCACAGATCTTGATATTACAACCCATATATTTCTGGACATCGGACCAAATTTGCAGTGAAGAGCCTATAATCCGTCCAAACCTTCTACACGCTGATCTAGGTTTACACTCCATAGAACAGTACATCTGTCGGTCTGTGTGGTTTACGAGTTACTGCTCAATCTGGCACCAAGGTGTCAATATGCCTTATCTGAAATGACCGGCAATAAAATTTAAAATCAGGCCCCGCATGACCTCCAGAGGACATCGAGCATTGAAGTGTACGCAGCTGAAAGTGAAGTCTTTTACCGTTCCAAATGAATTTAGAAGTCAGAGAATTCATCAAAGTATTTAGCTGTATTTAGCTTTGGGTTGTGAGAACTAAAAGAATCACAATGTGTCTTTCAACTAGTGAACTAGCCATTTGGGTGGTCTGGTTTACGACATTTGCATATAATGCAAAAACAAAAAATTAATCAAAGACTGACAGATATAAAAGAAGCAATGAAAAAAAGTGACATTTGTGATTCTTCATAACACTGTGCTTAAAAGTTTTCACTATATCAAGTGTTCAGGCTCCTGATTTCATAATCATCATTCAAGTAACACTGTGGGAGGTGAAACAATGCTTTGATTGCATAAGATTTCTCCCAGCATCGCCGCAGTAAATCAGGCCTCCCTGAGCTGATATAAAATATTAGTGTGTCATTATCCAAATGGCGCTGTTACCTCAATGAAGCGGGAGAAGTGAAGATCCCATTTTTATGAAGAGCAGAATGAAGAGCGTCGCAAATAAAATAAGTTTATAGTCTCCTGTAGATGGGCTCATCAAATATGGTCGGCGTGTATTATTCATAAGATAACTGCTTGTGAAAGGTATTGCAATCTTGTGGTTCATAAATCTGCGCAGACTGTCTGAATGCTGATGACCGCCCTGTTTAAAAGTCTATCGGCTGTGTGTTTTATTGACTCATCATGTGCAGTCTGTGGCAACACACCTGTCTGGGGTATTCTCATGTCTGTTCCTTCAGAGTTTATGTGTCTGTAATGACTGGTGTTTCTATGACTTGTTATTCCCCAACACACACACACACACACTGGCCTCTACACAAAGACATTATTCAATCCCTTCTCCTCTAATAGACCAGTTCTTTCCCCCAGCGGGCTTGTCCTGGTCCCAGCCGCATGGCTCCTCCCGGAGAGCTTTTAGGCTCCTGTAACTCTCTCTCTGCCAATTAGCTGATCACAGAGAGGCAGGTCAGGGGTCAGGCTCCAGGGGAAAGGTCACCCATCTCCACCGAGGGCCATTCTACTCCTTCAATATCCACTATCATGTGGGAAAGAGGTTGGCTTCCTAAGTTGATTATTCGATGAGGGACAACTGGCGTCTATTAGATTTACAGACCATAAGGATGCTAAGCAAAAACAAAGATCACAACATGTAAAGAAGGTTTTCTTAAAACTTCCTGAGACAAATCACAGTTTTGACACATCAGCTGTGTTGATGCTGGCTCTATAAATAATTAATCTTAGTCTTTAAGTGTCAAAAATAGTGATAAATGACCATCATAATTCCCCAAAGTCCAAAGCTGGGTTGTCAAATGGGTTGTTTTGCCCAGTTCAGTTTAAAATAAACGCACTGGTCGGCTCCACACATCCTAATGCTTTGAACCAACCACCGCTCGCTGCACATTCAGAGCCCCTGTCTGTCTGTTTGTGAACTCGCTGATAAATTATGATGCGCTAGAGGCATGCTGTGATATACAGACGGGCCAGGCAAGCTTATTGTGTCAGTCACTCCGTCTCCCTGGAGCATGTCTGGTATGTAAACAAAGAGGTGCCACACCGCTGGAGAAATATGTTCATCATGACCTCTCCTTAAGCCTGTGGAATGTGTGAATCATACAAACAGACACGAGAATGTGCACCTACACCCCTAAACCCACACCCAGCATAAATACTCCTGCCTGGTGACAACAACAAGTACAAGATACATTAGATAAACATAACATAAAAACATAAAACTAAAAACTGACATGGGAGTATTGTGAGAAGTGTCAGGCCACACTGTACACCTGCGTGAATATAACTGGACATTTCCGGTCAGCTGATAACCAGAAAGCTAATGAATGAGTCAATGATGCATAAATTAAATAGATGATGCCAATCAGCTGATGCATGAGCGACCCGAATCGCTGCTCTGCTTCATTTTTATAAAGCAGCAATTAAATGCCATTATGTACCCATCTGTAGCATTACTGGTAGTTGATTAAAATGATGTAATCTTGCCATTTTGTATTGAATATGTTTGCATAAAGGTAGTTGACTGAAACACACTGACACGTTGTATTTTGCTGAAATTTCAACATTATAATAGAATCCACCAATAATTTTGTAGTAGTCAAGAGGGAAACACACACTGACTCAATGTTTTAAGTTGCTTATGGCTTTTATAAGAAAAACTTGGTGATACAAATATAAAATTTGTGACATGTTTTCATTTACTGTTTTTTACTGCATACGTGGCAAACAGGAAATTTGTTATTTTACTTTCCTCTTTTTTTTTTATTTTTATTTTTTTATACGTCTGAAGCCGGCTGCACCTGAGGATTCAACATCATCAGCTGGGCCCTGCACTGCACCCACAGGACCACGGACCACAAAGCAGTAACCACTAATGCTGAACAGATGTTCATCGGCTGCTGAAATGGGATGAACTCTTCCCGCGCGGCGGCTGGTTTCATTGGGGCTTTAGCTGCATTAAGGCGCCACTGCAGTTGATTCGCTTGCTGCGGTCTAAAATCACATGATAACAAGGTAAACGGTCATGACCTAAATTCAATGCCTGGTTCCACAGCGGGGGAGATAGGTTTGTGACATATGACATCAATTCTAAAACCAGCTATGTGTGCGTGTGTGTGTGTTTGTGTGTGTTTGTGTGTGTGTGTGTGTGTGTGAGAGAGGGGTATTAGCACCAGGCTACTGTTTTTAATGTGCCTGTGATTTGACCGAGATCTGGTAACTGATTCCCCTCTTGCTCCCGACTAGCAGAGTAGAGCTTCTGTGACCTACAAAGCGATTGAGGGGGATTGAGGGAGCCGCATGGAGTTCCTGTGACTAACCCGGCTACACAGATGGGCCATGTGGGAGGACAAGGGCAACAGATTTCTGAAAAATAGAAAAGAGAGAAAGAGATTTGGTTCACTCAGAATCGACATTAACTTCTGTTTTCTTTTCTCTAACATAGGCAGGAATTTAGTATGAGGGTCAGACGAGCTGGAAGCCTTTATCTGGCCGGACAGCAGTTTGGAACCTGCATTAGCATATCATTAGCATTTTTCACAGGGGATATGATTTATCAAACCATACAGCAATCAGCGAGGGGGGAGAGAGGAAACCTTAATCAGCCAGGGGATAGGAGGACATATGGCTGGCTGATTAGACCAGCATTCACCTGCTGACTGAAATCCGCATTCTGAATTAAGATGCCTCGGTCCCAGCAGGAGAGGGATGGCATCCAGAGCAGCTAAATGCAACCGTTAGACATGCATCTCCTTAGCAAGATCTAAATCCTGCTTATAATTCAGGGTCATGCGAAGGAGGCAGGTTGGTTTGGCTTCAAAGACGGCTCAGATGCGCAACATAACAGAAACCTGAGTAATTCATGACAGCTATAGGCTGTAGGATATTTACATGATTTATATAACAGGCTTGTTATGGTTTGTTTATGTAAGTGGCCTAGGCAGTGTGGCTGAGTAGATCTAATCATGTGTGTTGAGAGTGGCCGTCTTATCCGGAGCCATTTGATTGACTTAACACAGGTCATTTACTGAGATGACCCATAAAGTAGCTCAGACCGGACTTACTTTCTTTTGTTTGAGCTTATAGATGGTTTTAATAAAAACAGTTACTTTTCACTGTTAGTTTAATGCAAGACTAAGTCATTTTTCAAGGAAGGAAAATCACATTCTTCCTTTTACAAATGAAAAGATGAACTTACAAGAAATAAAACACACTATTGCTAAATTCAATACACACAGGGGTTTTGCCGATGCAGCCTTATTTGGTCTGGTATGACCAGTAGATTATGATGGCTAATGCTAATTTTAGAGTGATATTTCTCTGTATCTGACTATTCTGAGTCAGTTCATTGACCTGTTGACTATTCTCTTTTTGTGTTACTGTTACACCACGTTGTTAAATTTACTATTTATTTACCACTAAAATTAAGTCCTTTCATTGGTGTCACTGACTGACAATAAGCCAATGTCAATCAGTATCATGATTTTATGTATGATTTTTGTTATTTTCTTGGAGATGCAATTGGGAAACTGTTTATAAATACAATAAGCAAATTGAAATGTTTGTTTTTGGCCACTGCAGTGAATTGAATACATGAAAAATCAAGGTATAGTCCTGTAAATCCGATACTTCCGTAAAGCAGTCACTGATCACTGATTTGCAGCATGACCTAATAAATCCAGAGATATTATAGGGATTGCTACGTCTGTATGAACAGTAGAGCTGAGGAAATTCAATCGACTGGTGGTATATCATCATATCACCCACCTCTAATTTTCACTCTGCATCTGCTAGGGAGCAGGATTCTTCTCTGATGCGAGCCAAGTCCTCCCACCCACCCCCAACCTCACACTGACCCTTCCTCTACAGGGCCTCACCACATTCAGTTACATTCCCTTAAGAGGACATGCCATCACTACTTATTACACACTCAGGGAAAGGCAGGGGAAAATAAGTAGGCCACGCTAGCATTATCTGTTTTTCATGCCGTGAAGTTGGTTCAGAGCAAAGCCGACAAGGGCTGCATGTCCGGTGGGGGATGTCAGAGGTGGTAAATAGACAGTGACATGTCTTAATGTATACTGAGCTGAGGAATGACACTCTGTATTAAAAATCCAGCCTTGCACAAGTAGGACCACCTTTGGGTGGCGCGAGCAGCCGATTTGTTGTGATATTCTATATTTAACACAAAAAGTTATTCATTTATATTCATTGGACCTTTGAGGTTTATATTTGTATGTGTTCTTTGAAATCTGACAGGCATTACCTCTTCATGAGCTTCCTTTTTTTTTGAAGAGGGGTTTTTATTTTAAATTAGTGCAGCCTGGGAATGCCTTCAGTATGCTGATGTTCAGGTATGAGAAGAGCTGTCCAAGATAACAATCAGTCAACAGATGGTCCACTGACCTCCCCATATGTGATTAGGCTTTTTAGTAGAGGCTCTCAGAAGATCTCTCATTTACTGCTTATTATACCATCCACAGCTCAGTGTATTAGAGTGAGAGGCATTGGCACAGATTCGTCTTCCTCCATGACACATTGCATCTGTTCTTTAGCTGATGTCTGAGAAAAAAATGAGTGCCTGCAGCATAACAAAGGAAAAAAAGATGTCCCTAATCTTTACCTCTTGCGTTTTAAGTGACCGTGCGATGGGACTTGTGAAACTAAAATTGTCATTCAAATATTTGTAAAATATTGCGGGGAATTTCAAACAGGAAGGGACAGTCTTTTGTCTCATAATCCTGATAATCTTTGTGAAATCCCTCACTATCAACTTGGATTAAGTATTCAACTGAAGATCCAGCTGGCCGTTATTAAATGTTAAAGGGGCGTAAGCCTAATTAGGCGAAGAAGTCCACTCCTGGGACAGTCCTGGGTGAGAAGCCTTCCTGCTGGCAGATTCCCGACCACCAAGCAAGAACGCCGGGGCTCCATGTGTAACTCAGACTCTCTTAACCTCTTCCAGGGCTTTTTTCCCAGGGTTCAATTATTAAAGCACCAGCTTGGTTCAGGGACGATGTAACTAAATGTTACTTTTGTTGTTGACTGCTACAGCAGCGCACACACACACACACAGCTTTTTTGTTGAGCTCTCTAAAATGCATGAGTCAAATAGTGCGTACAGGCATTTGTCACCAAAGTGTCACTGCTGCAAACTGGTGGAACAGGGTTAAATGAGCAAATGAGTCTGCATCTGTCATGTGTAGGTCAGTCACAGCCTCACTCTGACTCAGGTCATCCACAGCCGATAGTACAAAGAGTGAAAAGAGTTATACCCTCACTGTTGTCTCACAGCTTCAGTGTACAGTTCTCACTGTTAATGTGGCGCCGCAGCCCGTCTCTACATGATCTGAAATCCTCTCACATCCCTTGTTTCCAGGGAAAACTCCCGGACAAGGGCAAGGGAGTGATAAAAAGCAAAAAAAAAAAAAAAAACTTCATACAATCTCCTTTTTTCCATTATAACATACAGTAGATACAATGGTGCATTCATCAGGCTACACTCAGTGCTAATTTCCCTGTAGGCAACGTGCTCCATTTCACTCTCTGTGTCTGCCTTTAAAAAGCCAACCTCCCCCCCCTACACCCAACGCACCCCACCCCCCCACGCACCCCTCCCTTCATCTCCTCTACTTCCTCCTGTTCAGCAAAATGCTGATATGTGCGTAAGAGTGCTTATTTTTCTCATCCATTACCAGATTAATTAAAGTGTGGCTCTTGCCAATGCCCAGACGGATCCTCAATACTTCAAATGAGCTTAATCACCATGCACTCCCTAATCTCATGCTAATTTAAAGAATTGCCTGGAACATACTGATGACTGGACTCTCCCAATTTTCTACCAGAAAGCTTTATCTGAAAAATTCTCTGCACTGACTAGTTCCGCTCTGGCACCATCAACTGCTCTACTGTATTTCATGTCAAGTAGAGCTATTTGACAGGGCTTTTTCATTTGGATACGGTGCTTAAAGATTTCACTGTGTTCTGTGACATGTAATGCTCCCTGTGCATGGGGATAGGCTTGTGTTCTGGGGAGATAGTGCACCGCGCGCTGCCGCCTAAGACGCAGTGTGGTGTGTGCACACACTAAGGCAGGCATTCTTGTAGCTCTTTGTTGTCCACATGTCATGATGGATTTGGTCATTGCCAGCAGTGAGCGAGACTGACACGAGAGCATGCAGTATGCCTCCAGGAAAACACAAGCTCAGCCTATTGTGCCTATTTCATAGCACTCAGTCCTAACTGCAATATCCCACTGTCTAATGTGCACCGGGCTCACTGTAGAAAAATGCAGATTAAATCAAAACCTGCATGCTTAAATCATATTACTCCTCGAGTGATACGCCTTTTTCATCCTCCTTCATTCATTTTGATTAATTGGTGCTTTATGTCTTCATTAATTGTTTACCATTGTGTGTTATTTTAGTATTCCCATGTCTAATATTCTAAATGGATATCATTCAAATGCATATAATGCTTCTAGGCCAATTTATCGGCTAATTCCACAGGGGGGCACATACGCCGAAGAGATATCTCTGAGACTATATGATAAGAGGAGAAATAAATTATTAATGGATGGAGGCATTTGGATTGGTAAACATATTTTCCAGTCAACATACATATAAATAAATTGAAAACATTGAATGTTTATAGAAGTGTGAATCCAGGTGTCAGACTATTCACGGCTTTCTTTGTGCTTTCATACCTGGAGAATGGCAGCTGATGCCTGCTGTGCCCAGGGGTCTCAGCGCCCTGACCCACAATCCTCTGCTACTGTGTTACACTGAGTCCACAGAGAGAACTATTAATCCTCTCCATACTCCCAAATCAGCCGGCTCGTATTTGCATAAAGATATCAAAGAGACTGAAGGGGAGCAGCGCATATACACACTGCAATATGCTTTTAGTCTCTCCCTGCTTAACAGTTTCCCTCTTCTCACCTGTTTCTCCCTCAATTTTAGTCCAGTTTCTAAACAGAGAAGGTCCCCGGAGTCCTCTCTGAGGGTGTGCTTGTACAACAGCATGGGGATAGATTTGTTTAAAGTGGCAAATCGCCTAATTTATTAGCAAGGACAAAACACCTATTGATGCCATCCATCTCTGACAATTGAAAAGCCCCCCCGAATAAATCATTCATCCTGCTGTCAGTTAATGTAACGTGCGAACAACACACATGCACAAAACACTTAATGGATCCTCGATGGGGGGAAATAGCTGGGAATCGACCCATCTTTGCAGCCCTTGTGTGTGTGTGTGTATACAGGGAGGGGGGAGTGTTTTGCGTGCATGTGTGTGTGTGTGTGTGTGTGTGAGAGAGTGTTTGCGGAGGAGAATGGCATTGGCCTTGTCTTTGGTTTATGCGTGGCTGACCATGTTCAGGCCTCAGGGCAGTGCATGAGAGAGAGTAGGGTCACATTCTGCTGCTGCTGGGTGGAAGCCCACTGGATCGCCCCTGCCTTGCTGCAAACACCCCCAAGGCTCAGGCAAGGGGACAGGAGTATGTGTGCACGCTCTCCCCACCCTCCCCCCTCAGGCACCATCTGCTACCCCACTACTGAGCCACCCAGGATGGGGCCTAAGGAGGGGCAGCTGGGGGTGCTGGACGGGAGGAAAGACTTAAAGTAGCCTCTCTGCTTCAAATGTATCCTGTTCAAGAAGATGTGCTCAGACCTGTGCACAAAACCCAGATCCTGATTAACACAATGTGGAAAATGTAATGGCCTGTGTAGACTCCTGCTGAGATCGGGATAGAATTACCAAGGAAGGGCCAACACAATGTAATCCTGCTTTCACAATACAGCCGTGCACTGGCCCTTTACAAGAGCCACCGGGGGAGGCACTGATGATTGTTCATTAGCAAACTCAGTAGGAGCTTGCACTCGACCAACCTACAGAAGATCCTGGATCAGACACCGGCTTCTCTTGCCCCGCGAGCCTAACCTGACGCACATTCAGTAGTGAAACCAGAGACTCCGCATCAACTTGATGCTGGGATATAGTAATGAAAGGGGAACCAGTCTTTCTTTTGTTTGTAAACAAAGGGATGTTTATTTCATGGGGGTGCGAGCACAGTTGGTTCATTTTTTTTTAAAGCACTTTACACAGTTGCATGTGTGAGCGTATCTCTGAGCACACACGGCTCATGAGCAGAGCCTAAAGTCATTAATGTTAATGTGTGTGTGCATCCCTCACTATTCCCTGCGCGACTCTATATATAGGGCTGTAATGATAGCCAGCTCGGGGAGATGAGAGTAGTGAATTAATAAGCCTTGGTAGAAGATCTCTGCGCCGTCTCTAGACAATGCCGGGGCTCTCTGTGGAAAAGCAGCAGAGATGAAATGTTAAGAGACTTTTTTTTTTTTTATTATTATTATTTCTTTTTTTTGCTTTCCCACTGAAAGCTGAAAATGAATTGATTTCTGGCAGAGGCACAAATGGTTCCATTTTAGTTGGAAATTCATTTCTGTCTCAGACCCGTCTTGAAATTCTGAAGCGAACATCTGATTTATTGATGAGCCCGGGGAGCAGTCTAGCATGGGTCACATATTAATGAAAGGGGTTATAGGGTTAAATTAAGGATTAAGCTGTATTGTCATCAGTCATAAGAGAATAAACCATCATCAAACATGGCTGAAACTTCTTTTTTCATACTGTCGTGAAATACAGAAGAGATAAATCACTGTATGAGTGTGGCCAAATTAGGGAATTTGTTAAAGGGATGAAATGACAGCAGCTGTTTAGCAGCTCCAAGCAATATGAAAGGTAGTGACAATATTTTCTCTGTGGCCCGGTGTTGCTTTCAGTCAGTGTGATTTGAGGACAGGACCCCTCCCTGAGTTCCCACTCCTGTGATGCTTCGCCAGATGAGCCAACGTCCAACCAGAGAGGGTGAGCTGAGGATAAGATGCCCTAGTTGCTAGGAGTGATTGACTGTCCCTGTCTCCCCTGGGAGTGTGTGTATGTGTCTGTGTGTGTGTGTGTCTGTGTGTGTGTGAAGTGAGGACAACGTGCAGTTCTCTGGTTCCCAGAGCTTTATGACACGCTACGTATTGTCCCTGGAGCTGCAGGACCCACAGTCCAGCTTCCTGTGATCTTGCAGCTGGGTGACAAATGTGTAGCCTCCCTGTTAGCAACATCATATCCCCCAGTTATGTGTATGTGGGTGGCTGTCGAGCTCGTTGGGCTCACTGGAATGTTTGATGACAGTATTATCACGAGGCATTGTTATTTAATTTCAGTGCATAGTCACTGCACGAAAACATTAAAAAAAAACAACAACAAAATCTTAGGTAAAAGGTCTTATGTGTAAAAAAAAAACAAAGTGAGATATCAAGGAAAGTTATGAGACGATTCATCCTCCCTGCAAGCTGTAACTCTCTTTCTTTTTTTTAACTTTAAAATGTAATAGAGTCATGCCACTGACCTTTTTCTACTTAGCCTGACAAAATATTTGCAAAATCAGCACAAATTGAAACATAGATTACATGCTGTGGACATGAATAATGTAAATAATGCTTTTCTCCATCACAAATTTGATGTATGTAACAAATTGCATGAATTGGGCATGCTATGCACATGAAAAGGTTAAGCGGTTAATGTAAGGCAAATAAAAATGTCAGTTAAGGTTAGTTTAGTTCATTTAAGGCTGGAAAAAGTATGTCATAAAACCGCCTCTTAGCATGAGTTGACAGTTGACTTTATATCAATTGAAAGTAATTTTTTTTGTACACCCACCTAACACCTAGATCACGGTGCTTTTACTTTCCACCAGTATACATCTTAATGTTAACCTGCTGCCTCTTTGTAGTTGTCTCTGTAATCCTTCCTCTGTGAGAAAAGAACACTCTGTCATGTTTTGTGGAGCGAGCGCTACATCTGATTTGCATCTTAAGACAGTGTGATCTTTTAACAACATTTCTGTAGAACAGGCTGACCTTTTTTACAAGGCTTACAAAAAATCTGCTGTCCAGTTGCAACCTCAAGTCCAAACTGGATTGGCTCCTCCAGAGGTCACGAACCCTTTCCTGTTCACTTAAGTCAGTGATTTTGTGACACAGGCCCTTAATCCAGACAAAACAGAGAGCTGTTGTTTTTTTTTTTTTTTTTTTTTTGTAGCCAGCGCCTCTCCAGGCATCTGCTCACTGCCATTAACATTCAACCGAGCAAAGTCACATTCAGACACTAATCAATTGATCAATATTTGCTCCTATGTTGCATTTACTGCAAAGTGAGCCTAACAATTTATAATGTAGCCGACTGCTGTGTTTGCTAATACGCACAGTTTGTCCTCAACGGTCCAACGGTGACACAGAAATGAGTAATACCTGTTTGTCTCTTTTATTTGATGTGGTGTTTTATAGGTTGTAGATCTACGAGGTGCAGAACAGGTTGTTACGTTCTAGTTGGAGATGTGATGTGAGCTATGTGTGCCCCTGAGGCTGTCAAGAGACCAGGCCAGAACAGACAATCCTCACCTGTTTGCTTTATGTTGAGCATCTGTTATAAAGACAAGCAAACAATACTCGCCCGTGATAGCAGGATTAGCATTATGAATCTTTTGCTAACAGCCATTAAGTGAGTGGCTAAAGTTAATATCCACAGGGGACAAACATGGGAGGGGTGGGCTACACTAACATGCTAACATATTTTGTCCATTTCATATTGCAGAAACATGAACTTACCTGAAAATGAGCAGCGCCAGGAGACCAAAACCTGCCATGTAGTCTGTCTTCTGCAAGGTATTAAGCCTCATTCTTCTTTTGCCACAAGAACCTTTTATTCTAGGCCTCCCACCGACCACAGTCACACCAGCTCTTAGTTTTTCAAAGAGACCTTAATCATTTTAATATGAAAGCTGCTAAGTACCCCCAATAATCACTTTGATGAAATGGAGGACATTTTAAACAGCCCCCCCATCGCATTTCAGCTTTTCACCCCTGCCTTTCATCATTCTTTTCATCATTCCAGCTCCATTGACTAATGCTGGATCCTGAAATGCCATGTAATTTACAACCTTTCAGCCTTTCCTAACTCCATCTCAATTCATCTCTGCTTTTGGCTTTGTCTACCTTTTCCAATCAAAGTGACCAATTTGGTAAAAAAAAAAAAAAAAAAAATTGCTTAATGTTTTTTTTCCTAGGACATTTTTTTCATGTAGTACTTAGAAAGAGCTTGCCCTTGTTAACAGTCATCCAACTAGAAAGATTGAATGGAATGAATTGATATTGGACTTGAATTTGATCTGTGCAAAAAAAAAACCCAAAAAAACAACCAACAAACTCTAATGTGATGTTGCTCCGTGTCTGCAGAATGTGAAGGAGGAAATAGTTTGCACACACACACATTAGCCATAAACAGTTGATAAGCTGATTATATCTCAGGGTTGTGTTTATTTTGAAGTCTTTCTGCTCTGTACTGTTCAACTTTATGCAGCTTTAATCTTAATCAAATTTATTTAAAATTCTAAAATGTGTATCACTTAAAACTGAAGTTTTTAGCATTAGCTGTTGTCTAGGCAGCTGTCCTGCGAAAAAAAGCCAACAAAGTATAAATTCACCTAGTTTAAAAGTTTGCTCTGTACAAGCTTGAGCTCTTGCAGAATCTAGGACAAGGTTTGTCTTTATCTGCAGACCTTAACTGGAGCAAACGTGGCAGTTGGAATATAGGCTGATATTCCGTTGCAAAATACCATTGTTTTCCCAATGGTTGGCTAAAGATAAAGAGGTCAGCACTGTTGTTATGATTTCCCCACATCTTCTCCCAGCTTGTATAAATATTGTCTTGACATATGAATCAATGACCTGCTGTCCGTCACACCAGGCTTGTCAACTATTAATAGTAGTGTACATTTTCAAGTTGAATGCAACAAGTACTACTGTAGTGCCTTTCTGTAACAGAGTACTGCATTTTTATTCATTGCATTTGTAAGCATACCTGAAAAAGTCACTGCTGTTCAGAACAGCCTCTTGTGAGCAACTTTATCTTTTTTTTTCAAATTAAGTTATTGTAACAAAACCCTATTTGGTAATTTAATTATGTTGGAGCTGTAATTTGTGCTCTTTATGCTGAACTAAAATTCCCAGTGAATGTTTGCAATAACTTTGATTAAGTATAGTGCCAAGAGAGAGTAAGCACAGTTCATTTAAGGTTGTGTTTTCTTTATTTCTTCCACATATTAACCTTGATGAGTACAAGCAAGCGCAGGAAAAATTGCGTTCAAGTTGATGCACGGCAAGGAATCTGTGATTGTAGCATTATTTGATATGTTTTGTACAGTTGTTACAGTCTCCTGTTACCAAACATTGCATAGAGTAGCTTATGAGATTTCTGTATGTCACATAAATAGTGTCATATTTAGCAATATCAAATTACGTCAGTAAAGTAAAGGAAAATGGCTTTAATGGTTAATAGGGATAATGAAGGAAACAAGATGTTGCCCTCTGAGTTATGTTTACCAATCTAACAGCACAACATGGCCCCAAAAAGAGTTAATGCACTTGCTGAGATGTACTTGCTTCCTCTCAAACCCAATTTAACGTAATGCTACAACAACTCTGATAGGAACCAAGTAGTGCAAATGAGTCTTTGTTGACTTATTTATCACCTCTTGTGTGTTACCTTGGTATCTCTCTTTGCCTTTTGGCAGTTGCACTGCCTTGTGGTTTATTTATACCACATCTCATCATTTATTAAAAACTCAGTCAGTGGGGCAGGCGAAAGAGCATTAGGGAGTGAAGTCGACAGGCTGCTCGGGAATCATCCTTCCCTCGTGCCAAGTGGGGCTCCTCCTGCCCTCGCGCCTCGCACTGAGCGCCAAAAGCCCTGGGAGGCAGAGAGACAAAGGGAGTGCCAGTGAGTGTCGGTCTTCTAAGGAAAATAAAAATTGCTTCCATCTGATATTAGAAGCATAAAGAGTTTAAGGAATCTGGGGTTTAACTATATTAATTTTTGGAAGAATGCTTTTTGTTCTCCTTGAGGGGTTTGCAGTCACTGGCATCAGATGAGAAGCTGAGCACACGTCTTTGCCAGGCAGACAAATGACTACATCTGCTCTGGTAAGAATATGAAAAACTATAAAGCATCAGGAGAAGTCCAGATGTCTCCATAAACATCAGTGGACATTTAGTAGAAGAAATTGCAGAAGTTCCACTCGTCTGAGGTCAGAAATAAAAAGTTCTTAGAGGCAAACTTTGATCAAGCTCAAGTATTTTTGTAGTGATCAGTGATTTCCTGTGGAAGAAGTCTCTCATTTAGAAAATTGGCTTTTCTGTAAAACACAAAGGTTTTGAAGGACTATTTTAAAATCTCAGTGTAGGTCTAGTTCTTATCAAAGAAATTGGTACAAATTAATCATGAAAAAAAATTAACCGTTTAACTGAACTATAGCTCTTAATGGAGTTTGATTTCTATTGTTATCCAAGTGGTTGTCAGTACAGTCGACCTCAACAAGTCGTCTTTTGTAATGTTAGTTCACCTAAAATATATTTTCCCATTTAGCCCAAGTGCTGTTAGGTCTCACCAGTGGATATTTCCAAACTTGCGTAAATAAAACCAAAACCATCCCCATGGCTAGATACCACATACTATTGTTGGGGTAAAACATGTTTTCTTTTAATTTAGATGAAGTGACCCTTTAATGATCTGCACATTCCTTTCCTTTGACTCCCCATTGTCCAAAGAACAGGAAGACCAACAAAGCACAATAAAAATTCTCAAAATTTTCCCTAACATCAATGAGAAAGGACAGACCTGCTGGTAACCCCTGTGAGGAATGTCACACGAATGTCAGACACTGTGTGGAGAGATGGTGGGAGAACTGGACCACCCAAAGCTGGAGCGCTGACAGAGATGCCTCCTGTCCCTCTGTAGTCCTGAGCAAAAAGCTACGAACAGCAGCTGTGAGAAGGGGAAGTGTTGGAAACTTGTGTCTGTTTAAACACTAATGCAACCTGGAATTGTGTAAGAACGTTGGGTGCTAACAGCTCGGTATTCTTGACAAGACAACACACCGCTGGCTGAGCTCTATATATGAGACTTTGATTTGCTCAGAGGTTTCCGCCTGGTGTTTTTGACTTTACTTGGGTTTCACTTAGATGCTCCGGCTTCTGCTCACAGTCCAAACGCTCTGTCCTTTAGGTGTGAATGTGTTTGTCTTTTTGTTATAGTCGTGCAACAGACCAGCCATTTGTCTTACGGATTTCCCCCGACTTTTCGTCCAACACATGCTGGAAGAGGTTTCAGCCCTCCTTGACCCTAGAAAGAAAGAGGATGGATGATCAAATCTGACATGACTTTCTCATTGAAGCTAAAAAAAAAGAAATAATTGCAATTTATAATTACAGTGGTTGATGTTTTTATTTATTGATGATTTAATCTTGACACCATACTATGCCACTGTAATGTGAAATGCTCTGACTTTGGCAACTCATAGTCTCAAAAAAGACACTGTGGTGAGAGTCTGATAGTAATGTAACACACACACACACACACACACACACACACACACACACACACACACACACACATTGATCGGACGGTGAGATAAGTGAGCTGAAAGCAAGACTATTGCATCAATTTTCTTCAGGATTGTCTCATTTTTCTTCAAACAACAACTCATTCGAAAAATAAAACAGATACCATAGTCATATAAAAATTCCTACACATTTCTACTTGGAGAGTCTTTGTTGATTTATTTACACTTTCGCCCTGAAAACGTATTAAAGGCCTAAAACAAACTGTGATTATGTAATTTAGACTGCTCTGCAGTCCATTGACCTTTGGTCGACTGTGTGATCTGGACACCCAGACGGAGCACCTGGCTGCAAGATGCCGACTCACCATTTAAGGCATTCTTTCCCTGTGGTCTTTTACAGACTGCTGTTTCTCTGTACTGCAATCAGCTGCTATGAGTGACAGACAGATAAGAGGGCTGATATAGATAGCATAGAGACAAAAAGCAAATAATCACTCGGCTTAGATTTTCATACATTATTTTGTTGTGTAAGTGTGTCTAGTTCTCCAGCTAAAACCTTAAAATTGCCATTGTCAATTGTTAAAGTTGGTGAGCGGCTCAGCAGCTCAGTAGATCATAACCTCTTTTGATTGAGTGGGATATTGAAAGCAGGTGAAAGGTGATGGTGCTGAAGAGCTCATTAAAATAACTAACCTGGTAATGCATTCATTCTGGAGACAGTCTGTGGAGGAGCTTATTTTGTCCTAATGTATGGATGTTCAGAGGTCTCCTCCCTTTGATCCGTGTGAATAGAGAGGCATCAAAGGAAGCTGAGTGTGCTCTCTCTCTCTCTTTGTGTGTGTGTATGTGTGTGTGTGTGTGTGTGTGTGAGAGAGAGAGAGAGAGAGAGAGAGAGAGAGAGAGAAAGACAGAGGGAGTAATGAATGGGGAGTAATCTCATCGTAAGGAAATTGTTTAACATTCAGTAGTTCTGCAGCCTGATGGATCTGCCACCCTCTGCCTGAAATGTCACACTAACACTTCAGTAATCACCAGTTACCATCGCTAAGGTAGCCATTACGACTTATTTCGAATGTCACACCATTTGAATGCCGCATTCGTGAATGTGAGAATGCCAGCCATGGTTTGCACTGACATTCCCGTTTCCCCTTTCTGTAATTGAGAACACTCTCCGTGTCATATTTACATTTATAATGTTAGGTGGTGTTACTTTCCCTTAGACTTACAGTGATTTTTATCTGCAGGCATTTACAGCACACACATAATATCTCAAAAATGCCAAATCTGGAGGTGCAGTTACCAGTACCGCCACCTCAGGGAAACCTTTGAGAGATCACGCCCTTTTAATAATCTTTAGTGACTCAGTGATGTATATGGGATCGCTTGAACTGCCGCATGCGTTGGAGGACTGGAGGTGAAAAGAAGTGGTTAGTAACACCATGTAATAAAGAGGAAGCATATACGGATGGATGACAACTAAAGGACAAACCAACATAAAAAGCCTCAGTATGGTTTTGGGCCACCACAAGCCACAGAGAACAGTTTTAGTGCTCCTTGGCGTAGATTAGGCTTTAGGCGAATGTGGAAAACGGTTTTCAATTGACATGACATAAAAGTCACATGATATGTGATTTTGAGACAGCTAACATGTGAAATGTAATACATAACTTGTAAATTTTACATGTGCTTGCTTTTGCAAGGGAGAAATACACCCAAGTGAAACAACATTTCACTTGATAAATTCACAAATTTTATATGTAACATTTTTGAGGGTTTAATAATGTAAAGAGCAGTTTACATTATACGATTACACACATGTTGAGTTTTTTGAGCATCAATTGTAATATTTTTCGGTCTAGATATCTTAGAATTTAAATGTTTTTTGGGGGAAAAAAAATGCGGAGGAACCTTAAAGCGCAACATGTCACCGACGGCCCTATATGCTAGCTCAAAAAAATCCCTGCCTGCAATTGACTTCCTTTCAAAAAGCATCAACTTCTTTCTAGAAATACAAAGTTAATCTTTTTTTTTCAATAAGCCATTATGGTCTCAATCGCTATATCAAGCCCTCTGATAAATGTGATAGTGGTCATTTTGGAAATTATTGCTCCATTAATAAGATTTGTAGACTTATAGTAGGTTTCAATGTCTGCCGTGTGGCCGTTGACAGTTGTGATTGACAGTTTACTCATCTGCTGCTCTTCCCAGCTTTGGCACTCGCACTTGAGGTGAACTCTTGTAACAATATTTCAGTAAGTTTGATGTTGCAATCCAAACAAATTGGTGACATCACACCTTGCGACATCCATCTTTATATACAGCCTATGGTCAGAATCTCCTATCTGGTAGTGTAGAGAAGGCTTTGAAATAACATTGAGCCCGTAATTAGGGAAAATCAACTGATAGAAAATATAATTAAACAGTTTAATTTTTAAGGTTTACAGATTTTGGTTTGTGACTTATCAAAAGTTTCTTAGAGAGGTGGGGTTGTAATGACCTCAGTATTTCTAAATACTGGCTGATACGCACATATGAAATGACCTTTTGTTGAAAGGGGAATTTGGGAGAAAAGGAGGCGTTGCTTATGCTTACAGTAAGCACAGATTGTTCTAATTTACTCTTGCATACATCTGTTACATTATTGTAAGGCAGCCTAGTAACACTGCTCAGACATTTGATCTGCTGTACTGATTGCCTGCAGTCATACTGATGCTGTTGACTAACCAGGTGTCAGAAGATAAGATCAGGACATCAGTCATTGCTGATGAGGTGCTGCCTACTGCACTGTGGACTTCTGCTTTCCTTTCCCTGGCCGTCTGCCAAGTTACCTAGTAGCAGGCAAGGGGAAAAACAAAACAGATCCCTTTTCCCTCTCCTCTGTTTCTGACTTCTTTGAAGTTTCCATGGCGTCAGCAGAATTGGGGGAAGAAAAAAAAAAAACCATGGGAGTGTTCGTCGGGAAACCCCACCCTCCCCTTGTCGCGTTGTTGACGTCTCGCTAATTTTAAGGGCTTGGTCTCGTATTTTCCAGTCTATGGTTTTACTCTCCATTTACACACTGACATCATACATTCCATTTGAATGTGAAAATCACCTCCTGAAGCAGACATATTTGCTTGTGTGTGTTTGATGTAGTGTAAACCATGTAATTATTTGCTATCAACACATACTTCACCGTATATGAGACACAGGTCTGGTTGTTAGAAATCCTGAGATTCATCACTTGTTACATCCACAAGATGTATTTCAGCTTTTTTAAGACCTTTTTTTTTTTTGGCCTGCAGCTGCTGATGGAATCGATTATGTATCTGTTACAAATTTTCTGGTTTTCCTTCATGCATTTTCATAGGACATTGTGTTCTGATGTGTTCGTTGTGTTGCTTTGATATCACAGCTGAAATAGCCAGACTAATGCCAGCAATAACTTGGAGAAGATTTAAGGGATAACATTGGGAAAGCCATCCAGTGTGTCTTTTCTGCCAGAGGGAAAGAGCCTTAGAATAACAGGCTTAAGATTAAGGAGGAAATATTTTCTGCTTTCGCTCACTGTTAGTACAGCTCACAAGAATTTTTCAGCGGGAAATAAATCAAAATATTCAATACGGCTGATGGTGATGAGTACCAGGGAGAGATTTACAGAAAAGCCGAGTGACAGTACAGCCTTTCCAAATTGTAAGATGATCTTTATTTTTTCTAACTGAGGGAGAAAAACAGAGAACTTTCTGTGGTTAAGTACCTCAGAGAAGAAGACGATAAATGTTATTCTTTTAGGTCCATGGCTCTGGTATTGTGCATGCCTGCTCACTGTCATGGCTTACTGCAGCAGAGGAAGAAGTACTCAAAAGTACAAGTGAACTATGTACAAATACCAGGAGTCCCGATAACATCATAGCACTGATGCGTTACCACGTAAGTGGCGTTTTAATGTTGTAACTGACTGAGTGCTGCAATACAGTTGGATAGTTTTATGTAAAGCAATACATAATATGACCTGAAACAATTTGTTAATTGATAGAAAATTAACCAGCAGCTATTTTGTTAATTGATTAATTGTCATTTTTCAAGCAGAAATGCCAAATATTTGCTGATTGCAGCCTCTAGTGCTTTTCCCTGTTTTTTATCATTGTAAAGTAAATATCTTTGGGTTTTGGACTGTTGGTAATTGTGCATTTTTCACCGAAGACATTTTGACGTTTCACAGAAAGAAATGCCCAGGTGTGAATAATGATGGCTCAATTCTATTTAGCTGCTTCAGCTTTAGGGTGCATGCTGGCTCACTGTCACACTGCCATGGATTACTGGGACACTTGGAAACATCATTAATGTTACTAGCAACACCTGTGCTTTCCCTACTATGACAAGTCAAAATATCTGCTGTAAAAAAAAGGCCTCTGGGTATTTTTTTACTATTTTCTGAAGTTTAATTGCCAAACAATTCACTAGAATTGAAAAAAAAGATCTTGTTTATGAGATCATGTCATAATTTGTATTTAAAATGTTAATCTGTAAAGTAACCATAGCTGTCAAATAAGTAGTATAATATCAGTAAAAAGTAAAATATCTACTGCTGAAATGTAGTGGAGTAGAAGTATCTAAAAAGTAGCCTAACATGTAAATAGTCAAGTAAAGTAGAAATACCTATAGTCTGTACTGCACAGTACTTGAGTAAGTGTACTGTCACATCCCACTACTGGTTTGGTTTATTATTTTAATGGAACAAACTGCTGCATCATTTATTAATGTTATTAATTACACCTGTCATTTTCCTACTATAAGTGCTATGAAAAAGTACACTCTCAATGCATGTATAAACATTTTTTAAATGTCAAAACCAACCCAAACGTTATAGTGAATACAGTTTTATGTTCTAAAACTCCAGGAGCCGAGAGAAAACTCCTTTATGGTGTTATCAAATTGCAGGGACTTTCCCCAAACTTGTTTTTGAGACATGTAGATGAGGAACTTCCTATAAACAATTTCAGTTTGATGGCTCAACTCTCTGGTCTATGGAAAACAGGTTGTCCTTTTGAAGTGTCCGGGTGTTGTAGGATGTTATTTGTTTTATTTACCAGTTTGTTAATGCAAAGCATCTCACAGGGGATTTCTGACCTGGAAGCTGGGCCAGTTTACGTGATGAAACCAGGTAACCAGGTGGTAATGAAACAACTGGAAAACCCGCAATAAACACACAAATTGTCAGTGGTGGAAGAAGTATTCGGTTAAGTAGTAGTAGTAGAAATATTCACTTAAAGGCTCTATATGTAGAATTGTAAAGCAATTTACATGTATTAATGTTTTTTATTGCCAATGAGTGAACGGGTAGTAATGTAAGGTAAAAATTAAAACTTTCTCCAACTTTCTCGGTTGTCTGTAACAGCCTGTGGACTGATTTCTATGTGAAGGAACTGGGTTGGATTTTCCACAAAAATCCAACGGAAGTGACGCCTTACCTCTCTCCCGCTAACATCAACAAACGATCAGCATAATGACACGACAACACAACAAAAATGGTGCTATCCAACTAGAAACACATTGCAGATATTCAGCTCTCCAGCAAATGAAACAGCTAGTTGCCTCCGTTAACCACTACACATTTCACAATACAACACCCCCGCAATGACAAGTTGCCCACTCCCAAGCACATACAGCTAAAACAACAATATTTTCTCAACAAAGGAGCAGAAAACAAGCTCCAGAGCGATAGCAGAACATAGTTTACCCCTTTTGTTTTTCCCTTTGGTAGTCCAAAGATTGTAATAAGCACATATTTCACAACAAAACCACAGCGTGTTGCTCCCCAGCCACAGTTCGTTGCTGCCTGGACACAGCCTGTTGTTCCCGGCCACAGAGGTCACTAATGAGAAGGAATTTCTGATTCCTACATACAGAACCTTTAAGTATAAGTACTAATACAGCAACGTAAAAATACTTCATTACAAGTAAAAGTCCTGCATGAAAAATCCTACTTAAGTAAAGGTACATAAGTATTATTAGCTTGATGTAGTTAAAGTATTGGCAGCAAAAGTAAAAGTAGCGTTTGTTTCCTCTGACTGATATATTATTATATATGACATCATTAGATTATTAATACTGAAACATCAGTGTGTCAGCAGCATGTTACTGTTGTAGCTGCTGGAGGTGGAGCTAGTTTGAACTACTTTATACACAGTTAGCTAGTTTAGTCCAGTGGTTCCCAACCTAGGGGTCGGGCCCCTCCAAATGGTCACCAGATATATCTGAGTGGTCGTGAGATGATTGATGGGAGAGGAAAGAATAAAAAACAAAGTTCTGATACACAAATCTGTTTTCAGTTTTTGGACTTTTTCTCTGATCTTTGATTTTTGGTGAAATATTGGATCATTTGAACATTTATTGAAATGAAACCATGTGTGAAGTCTAGAGGGAAAAATCACTATTTGGTGGCGCTGTTAACAACTCATAGACATCTGAAATGTGACCCCGACTACACACTGCTTTTTGTAAGACTAAAGCTGCCAAATAAATGTAATGGAGTAGATAGTAAAATATTCCCTTCTGAAATAGTGAAAGTATAAAGTAGCATTAAATGGAAATACTCAAGTAAAGTAAAGTACTTTCCACCACTGCAAACTCTCATTTACTGGTGGGTGTTTAAAGTTCTTTATATGACTGTAAATTTGTTTTCAATGAGAGACATTAGATATACTCTATAAGGCGTTATCTAGTACTCATTATATCACAATTGTCATCATATCACTTCTGTCTGACTGTGTGTTTGGTGGGTACATTTTTAACTAGTAAATAAGTTTGCCTGGAATTCCTTTTTCTTAAACAGACCACATGATGCAAGAATTTTATTTTAAACATAACGTAAGTATTTCTTCATCCACCAGAATCTTGCCAGCAGTGCATGTGGGAGTTGAGTTTGTGTCACTTTGTCGCAATCATCATAAGCAGGTTTAAAATAATACACAGAGCCGAAAACAACCAATTAGAGTGCAAGGACCTCTTTTCACCATGCACTAAATCTGTCATGCTAATCACAATCTTGTGAATCAGGAACATTTCTGCCTCCTTCCCCCTTGACAGCTTTCTGTCTTTGTCATTTGTTCTATTCTCTCTTTTTTTTTTAAAAAAAAAAAAAAAAAAAAAAGAGCTGAAGTCTCTTTTATTCTCAGCACCTGCAGTAGCATGTTTATCATTTTCACTTCAGGCTTCAACATATCTGCCTCAATTCTTGCTGTATTCAAAGGATTTCAAATGAGCCCTCCCATCAATCCCCCTCGCTGAGAGTCGCTCCCAGGGCTGATCTGATGCAGACCACATGGAGAGCTTGTGTATGATGGTATTGACTTTACATTCAATCTGCTTACTCTCCCAGGACTTCCCTTGGAGAGGTAAAATAGGGTTGGCAACCTCCTTTTGCCTCTCATAAAACCTCACAGTGAGTTTCGGCATGCAGAGTGGATTTATGGATTTGTTTTGGGATGTGAGTCAGAATTTATCAGCGTTGACAATATGCACTCCTGATGGAGAAACAGAAAAAAAGTGCACACAAACCGGCTTCAAGGTATAAATCGACAGCTACGCTTTAATGTTGCCGTTGTGATACCCAAACATACTCCCCCAGTGATGTCAATGTCATGCCTGTGTAAATGGTGATGTCATCTAAAAGAAAAAGGGTCGGAGCTCGCCAAAAGAAGACTGTCTAGGAGCCAGAGCATTAGCATAGAGGCTAGACAGGTCCACTTTCAAACCCAATCACCCGAGCTGTCATCTCTCAGCTACCGCAGCTTGTTGCTTCGAGCCCCTGCCAGGGCTCAGTCTCAAAATAACTACAAAATAATATTCAAAGAAGTGGCTGTATTCCATAAAGATATTTCCCCTGCAGAGCTCATCTCTCTGCCTCGCTGTAATTGGGGTGTGACCTAAATATCTGACTGAAGCTGCACTTGAGCGAGTCTGCAGCCTCATTGACCTACATATGAGGAGAACATTGGTAAAGCTTTGCAAGAATCAATACCGCCACAACGTCCTTGCACTTGGCACCGGGATTGTCCTTTCAATAGAGTACATTTTGTTGTTATTGACGCGGGAAGCCAGCAATCTGGATTCAGTTTGTAACTCTATACAGCGACAAACACGGGAACAACCTGTTGTGCAGCTGCAGAGTTGAGCAGTAGTGCTATACTGCGATTATTTTGACATATACAATTTTAAACTATTTTTCAAGTTTAAAAGGGGAACAGATGAGTTTATTCTTGCGGCTTTACACTCTGTACAACAACAGAATTCAGTTACCACTTCCAGTTTCTCCTCTTTGTGGTTGTGTCAGCTACCGTTCAAAGAAACAGTGTGTTTCAGAACAGCCTCAACAAACCTCTCAAGTTTGCTTTTGACCTATTTAAGCTTTCACAATACTTGTTTCAGTCGTGCCACTATAGTCAATGTGTGTTCCAGACCTTTCAGGTTGAAAACACTGTGTTTGTCACTCTGCCCTTCTTTTGAGCCGTACATGGAGAAGAATGAAAATGACTCTGCACTGATTACATCTCACAGAGCGTCAGAGATAGTATCTAATGTCGCTACAGATAGCGTTGATGACTGACAACAGAAATGGCAACAAGAGCGGCAAACGGAGCGGCTACATCTAAACAGCAGATGTTTAGTGATTGTTTTAAGTGTTTAGAATGTAGTATGTAGAATATACAGTATTCTAAGAAATAGCTGTTGCATAATGCTCTTATATTTGTTTAATTTATCTGCATAAGAAGAATAAAATTGCATAAGTAAAATACATTTTATTAACATATTTACATAGTAATTAAGAGCCTAATCTGTTAGGCTAAAAGGATTTCCATAAATGTAATGTCTCTATACTTCGACAGCATAAAACTTTTGATTCAATGTTCACAAAATGTCCTAAATATGTTATATTTTGGGGGAACAAGGATATGTGTCTCTTTTAATGTAGAAATTAGCTCTAAAGAGTTTATCAGCACAGAAAAGGTCTGGAATTAAAACAAAGCGAGACAAAGGCTGGTATCAAAATTCATTAGGGGTATTCCCTGTGGTTTTGTAATTGATCGTGACAGATCCACCTCCCGTTGATGACAGCCTCTTTCCTACTGTGAGCCCTCAGTGAGTGGGATTGATTTAGGACTTCCTCCACGCTCTTCTCCTCAGCCTTGGCAACAACAATAAAACTGGCTCCAGCCTGATGTTCCTGTGTTCTTACCCCCTCCAGGGGTAACCAGGCTCGGTTTGGTTTACACGTGCCCTGTAATTAGGAACATCCTCTGGGTCTTGTAATGTCCGTGAATTAGGAATTGTTTTGTGAGGAGATGGCCAGCACCGGTGTGTGAAGTTAGGAGATGGTGTAGAAATAAATGTTTGTTTTACAGCATGTGGACACAGGGATTCTCAGGTTTTTAATTACAAGGCCGCCCTTACTAAAGTTGTTTATCATGGGTGAGAACTAAAGGTCAGGCTAATGAGAGGTTTGACACCCTGTGGCTGTCTTTAAGTAATGTTTGGTTCTATTCGTGGTATTAGATTTGACTATAGACGGCTGATGTAAACACATTGTGAGCAGCACTGTTTTTCTCCTTGAGTGCATTATAAGGTCACTTTATATGTCTGTGACTTGGTAATAACTCAAGACAATAAAAAGCAAATATCCAAATAGTTAGTGACATAATTCCACTATCTACTTTTGTTTTGACAATTTTTCTCAATAGCTTTTTTATTTTATTTTATTATAGCAATGCCAGCAGCACTCATTTTTAAAGATTATTATATGAAGTACGGTTGTGTGACACCTGTCAATGATGACTCAAAATGACATAAATTGTCCAAAATCTTGATTTATAGCTATAAATTAGTGTCTATTATAGGGTGTCGTGAATGAGTGAAGCAGGGAGTGGTTTCAGACATGGTGTTAGCCTTGTTTCCTGTTACGACAAATTGAAATATAACTAAAAAAAAGAGGGTAATGTTTTTAAATTGTACCTAAAAAGAGCTTCTGTTCCACCTAATTTGCAAAACCTCACACAGATGTTTTCACTCTGAGCTCTGACAGGATCTTTGCTTTGTGCACCTTTCGGGAATTCCTTTTATTGATTGGATATGGATCATATAATGCAGGGGAAAATCAATAATCATGGCTGCACACAGAAATGACTCTATAAACTAAAATGTCTTTTATATTATGAGCTATCTATCTGTCTGCGCTGAAGATGAAGATGTAAAAGTGCTTGAGGAAGTTTTAATTTATTTGTCTTAATAGTTATAAAATAAAATAGTACTTATTTCCTGGATGTTTCACATTTTCATCAGTCAGTGTCACTAATTGTTTCAAACAGATTTCCTCCTCATCCCCTTTCCTCCGCTCTTACGTAACATCTCTCTTGTACCATGAAGCATGATTATTTACATGTGATCTAAGCAGCGAATGATTGTCCGGGCTCTTTCACTGTGAGGAAGTTGCTTTTTTCTCTGACCATCAGCCAGAATTACAGGCAGGAAATTGAGAGCAGAATCGGTGCCAGAGGGTGTGTGTGTGTGTGTGTGTGTGTGTGTGTGTGTGTGTGTGTGTGTGTGTGTGTTTTGTAGCAATGGGTGTTTTGTGGAGACAGCAAGTTGGATTGTGGATCCTGTCCCCCGCTCGGCGCCATGAGGCCCACGCACAGGAAGCTTCTCCTGCTAAATACAGCTGCCCCCCCCCCCCCTCCCTCCCTCCCTCCCCTCTCCCACCCCTCCTCCATCTACAGGTCTGCACACTGAGAGCTGAACAGAGCCGAACAGACAGTGAAAGTAACCTCCCTTTACACCCCTCTGCTAATTCACCAGAGCCAAATCACCATCCCTCCATCCCTCCGCAGCTGCTGTGACTTGTAATGCCTTCTCACTACTTTGCGCTTTGTTGCGACTCATTGTTCGAGATCATATATTTCTATCTGTAAATGTCTGTGACCGTGATCTGACCCTGCTGCTCGCTGCTCAGTAATCGCACAGACACACAACTCCACTTGAGACCCCCTGACCCGCCGTGGCAGAGACCCTGTAAAAAGCTAGACATGGTTTGTGGTGTCGGAAACAGGATTCTTTACGACCTCCCTCTTCTTTCATGGGTTGCCATCACAGTTACACCCTTTCTTTGCCAGTTTGGATCCCGAGCGAGGCTTCAGCTTTATACTGCACAAGTAGAGACTTAGGAGGTGCTGAAATTAAGCCCTGTACCAACACCTTGGGTAATAGTGTTCTCACTGTCCACACTTGGTTATTTTTTTAATCTTAAACACCAGAAAAGACTAGGAAAGTAGCAGTAAGTAGCAGAGTGCTGTCTAACTGGCTGCATGTCAATCTCCTCGCCTTTGAATCAATGAGAATATCGTGCATCAGCACTCTGCAAGCACCAAGTAATTTGGTGGCATGAAATTTGGGATTTAGCGTCAGACAAATTGAACCTTTTTTGGCTGATTCCAGGCAGTTGAGGGACCTGTTAGCAATAATTACAGATTATTCAAGGCATTTACACCAAAGCTATATTGTAAAATGATTAGTTTAATCCTAGGCCAGTATCCCTATGGGAATTATGTCCGTGTTGGATGATTTTGCACCTCCGAATTTACATCCAATGTCAGTGTTCAGTGCCAATGCAGGAAGTAGTGTGCCCTTTATGTAGTGAGGCAGAAAGTGGTGGTGACTGGACATATAGCAGGTCTTATTTTGATGCAGAAGACCAAAGTTTACAATATGTCACAGACCTGCAGTTAAAGTTCACCTTTTTATCAAAAAATTGACACAAGAGAAGAGTTTTGTACTGAAGTTCTGAATTGTATTACTATCTGCTTCTTAAATACTTCTTATAGGAATTGTGTGTTTGTGAAGTGCAGAGGGGAACTGGAAGAATGAAACTGTCCTAAAGAGAGCAGCGATCTTAATTTACAGTGACAGCAAAAATAAAATAATCAAATTTTCAAATTAAAGAAGCAATGTGCAGGAAACGCACCACTGTTGGCGACACCATGTATCTAGTAGAAGGAGTTTGTCCCCTCTTAACTTCCACTACAGCACAGTAGGCCCAGCAGGCTCTGTGGGACATGTCGCTGGCAGATTGCAGGGAGATCAATACGCTCTGCAGGAGGTAGCAAATGATGGAGATAAGCACAAGAGACTTTAGGATGAGATGGAAAAGATGATAGCGAAGCTCTGAACACAGGAATAAGAGGAAACGGGAGGAAATTTCAGCTGAGAGCCCGCCTCGACGACAGACCACTTATGAATCAGTATGTGTAGAACTAATGTTGAAATGTGCTGTATGTGCTTCCCACCATAAAGACTTGATCGAAGTGATACGAGGAGATCAAAGTGAAGCAAACAGCCTGTCTGATGAGGGACTGCTGCTGTCTTGTCTAACTGGCTCAGGAGGTCTGATCTGAGCTCAGGGAGAGTTTGCTATTAGATTGAACTCAGCGGCAAGTGGCTTGTCTTAATGTGATTAGGGCTCTTTGAACCCTCGCAGGGGCACGGAGGACCCCTCACTTATGTAACCTTCTCCAGTAAGCTTCCAGTATGGAAGACGCACTGGGACTGGGATCATTCTGAACACTTGAAGTGATGCAGCCGGCAGTTATTGTTAAGTAATCAAGGATAAAGAGGTGATTCAAAATTCAAAAGTACTGTCTTTGTCATCAGTGACCAGGGTTTTCCTCAAACCTTATTAGGATTAGTGATACAGGATTTAATTACAGAATGAAAATTGCAATTAATAATAGGAGTGCAGGTGTCAAGGACAAGCGTGTGCATAAATGGGAGGCTTAAGCAGTGTATTACAGGTGATTTTGTTGACCCACTTTGATAATAAGCCAAAAATACTTCATAGTGAGGGTCCTTCCTCCTTTTATGAAGTGCTTTGATGAGATGATAGCCATGATACTTCATTGATTTTTCCTTTTAAATGCAGAAATTTGAGCTCCAGCAGGATTTTTTAGGCTTTGAGTGATAAAAAAGGAGCTGCAGCTCAGTAACAGCAAGATGTGCTTATTCAGTGAATTTTCCACTGGGCAGTACGGGTTGTGGGCATAATTGACCAGTGGCACAGCAGCGGAGCATTGATAACCAAACATGGACAGAGTGGGCTCAGCTGTTTAAGGTACTCATCTGTGCCGTTTCTGCCGCTGTGTATTAATGGGGCTTTGGAGTGTTCCTGAGCTCTGCGGACTCCTTATCCCCATCACTGTTGTGTAAAGAGAGGGAGCCTAATCCTATCTGGCCTGCAAATCCTCCTATGGGGCCCAGACTGTGTGGAAACAGACAAACCAATGCACAGGCGCCTGACTGGCCCTCTCTGAGTTTCACACACAAAAACACACACCGTCGCACATGCACGGACACACGCACGGACACATGCAAAGAACACACGCATGAACACACACACACACACACCTCTGGAAAGCTGCCAATGCCACTGCAGTCACAGGTGAGCCGCTGTAGTTTACTACAAACAAAGAAAGGGATTGTCAGGATAGTTTTCTTGTCACACACACACCGTGGTGGAAAGTGTTGCCTCTTGTGTATATGTAAGCAAAAGGGGAAATTCATGCATTGGGAGGTTATGAATAGAAATGTGCATCAACAAAGTCAAGACTGTAAACAGCTGGGAAAAATGTGAATCTTTCATTTCACACTACATTTCACCGCACTGAATAAAGAGGTGAAGTGAGAATTGTGTGCCCTCCTTTAAACTCTCGTCTTTTACAGTAAGACTGTTTGCCAGTTGATTATTACGCTGCGGCCAAGAAAACCTGACCAAATGAAAACAGCAACCTCCTCACGTCTCCCGCTCATGAGCCGGGGAGAACAGTTCTCTAATTGTTGCTTTGCTGCTTGGCTCTCCTTTGCCAGCTAGCTACATTATCCCTAAATGACAAACACACAGTGTTATTTCGGGTGATCCGCAAAACTGCAGGAGTCAGTAGGACGCCGCATTAAAACACACACAAATGATAGTCTGCCAGGTCTGGTGCACAAATCATCCGCTAGAAATAAGCAGTGTATGTCCAAAGCATCCTTGTGTTCAGACAAAATTACCTCTGCATTTTTACGAATTCAACCGAAAAATTTATGTTTTGATTTAAAATTGCAGGTTATCTTGTGCGACTGGTTTTGTTCTGTTTATTTTAGTCTCTTTCATGTTTTTTTATGGTTGCTCATTTATTTTTAACCTGACTAGCATCATTTTTGATCAACTCAAATGTTTGTCAGTTAATTTCATTTTTTTTACATTTTAATTTCAATATGATCCAGTTGAGTGAATAGAAACTCTGTCCCCCTTTTCAATGCAGGCTGAGATGTGTGTAGGTGAATTTTTATCCGACACTCAGTTTGATGGCAAAAAAAATTAGCAATCATTTACATTTCATGTATTTAGGTAAAAGGAAAATTACATTAGAGATGCCATTAGAGGCAATCTCACATTTTAAACGACTCACAGCACTCTCATGTTTGTACACTAAATATGAAGAAACAGCCAGGGGACAGTTAGTGTAGCTTAGCATAAAGACTGGAAACAAGTGAAAACAGCTAGCTAGCCTGGCCCTGTACAGGTAAATAAATCCCAAAATGCAAAATTACTCCTTTGAGGGTTTTTACTTTTTTCACAAAATTATTAATGTCATAATTATTCATTTTCTCACATAATTAATGATGTAACAAAAACTTTTATGTGTGCATATACATCAGCTGTACATGTCATCTCTTTGCCTCGACATGTAATCAACAGAAGAAATCATTCCATCACATCTCGCTAAATTTGCATTTTTATTAATCCCAAATCACGGCCATGAATTGGAATTATTTCTCACCGATTAGAGCTCCTCTTTATTCCTCTGAGGCTTATACTCCTATAGTCGATCTATCTCAGCTCTGCAGAGCCCATAAATTGTGGCTAAAGAGGGTAGACAAACACAGTGGGCTGGTGGTGTGGGAATCAAGCGATTTAATCCTTTGTCATTATCTGGCAGGCCCTGCCAGCAGACATCTGCTTGTGAATATAGTTTCAGGGAGCGCTGAGAAAAACTGGCGTTACTTAGAGGGGAAGAGACACACCCTGGTCCCTTAACACTGCTTACATACACTTCATTGGGGTTTGGGTGTTCTTCTCAACAATGGAGAACAGGCACTGCCGCTGATAGCTTTATCTCTGGGTGGCTAAACAGGCGCCAGAATCCGCCCAGAAGTGGTCCATCGCATTGCCAGCTTCAGCAGAAAAAATACAACTTCCTGCATCCTGCCGCGTACGATTGGTAAGACTGATGAGTCAGGTTAATAAAGGTGAAATGATGAGTCATGCTTGAAAACAAGAGCACAAAGAGGGCCAGAGTAGTGAAGTGAAACGTTTCATACGGAAAGGGAGGAAGTCTTTTGTTTGATTTACTATCCTGACAATACCTGGCTGAGCAGTTTGATACGTACGACGGAGGTCCAGTGGTCAATTTGTGAGAGTAGAAAAAAATGGTATTTGACAAAAAAACAAAGATGACACAATAACCGCTGAGTAAAAAAGAAAAACAGGGAAAGCTGATCCTGTTTGTTTCTTTAAAAGGACCATTGGAAAGGCAATGTGGCAAACAGAGGAAAACAGAGTCCGTGGAAAGGATACTAATCTAGACCTAATCCCCTCAGCATCTGTCACCGATGCATTAATCAGACAGAAAGGAAACATGTTATTCTGTAATGCCTCCTCTTAACTAAAGCCACTGTTGTTGAATTTTACAGACGGGGACATGGGTCACAAGTCTATTTCTTCTAGAAACAACAACAACAAGAACTCTCCCCTTTTTCCAAAACACTTATAAACCAGTTTTTACCTCTTTTAGCTGGATTTTCAACAGATTAAGTAAACTGAGTGGCTGATTGTGGTTCTAGCAACACTCGGAATTAAGAGTACATGTATAAATGGTTTGTAAAGGATTTCCAAACTGCTTGTAATTAGATTATAAAAGATTTACAGGCTACATATTTCGTGCTTGTGTCCTCTTAAAGGGCTCTTATTAAATTCACCACATCTGCTACAATATGTAACAGCATTAACACTCGCTGCTACAACTAGACCTTGCTTATTTGCTTGCGTTAGGGAAAGCATGTTGTTTAAATTGACACATATTTGCTCTTGAGGGTTTAACAATGCTGAGGTGTCAGATTCCATCAACATCTTGCGTCGCTTCCCAGTCACACCTGCAAACTCACAGCCCTGATCTACTGTGGAATTAACTCCAGGAAGCTATAAATAAATAGATACTGTTTGCCTTTTCCACTTTAATTAATTAGAGTATCATGGTGTCATTAGCACATTGATGGAGATCAGTCAGCTTTCGATTTGCCAGCCATTACACCTATTCTCACTAAATAAACACTTGTCATCAGCGGTATCGTAGTCGTTACCATAAATGACCCGCCGCCGCTGATACCACGACTGATGGCTGATTGCTGGTGCGTATGGATCCATTGTGTGTACGATGTAGGGAATGTATTGTTTAGATGATTAACAGCACCTGGAGGTGTGAGCGAGCTGATGCCTGGTCGCTGATGGGCTCCTCGCTCAGCTTTTAATCATCATGAAAAACATGCTGTCACTCCACGTCCCTGAACCCCATCAGTTAGAAAGGGGCTTATGTTGGTGCCAATCCCAGCCGGGCTGAGTGTAGGGTGAAACAGGCCTGGAGGCTCTGTATACATGCAATAGAGTACTCCGGTACAGTGTGATGTCACGTTAGGAAAGAGATGATTAAAGTAGCCACAACGCGCATCAAATCTCAAACACATCATGGGATCCGCTGCCTTAATCTCTTCACAAAAGCTCAGCTTTTCCACGAACAAAAAAAAACAAGCACTCCTTCTAAAAACATAAAATGTGTTTACAAAGGCTGAGGTCAGCAGCTCAGCACTGATTGGATCACTTTGTTGTGTGTTTTTCATCCAGTAACATTAAGACAGACGTATTTACGGCTTTGATGGACAAGTTAGCTCCAGAGTTATACCTTTCATTTGCATTTTCACCTCACCACATGCAGGATTTGAGACAAAAACTGATCTGCTTCATCACGATAAACACATTGATTATGCAATAACACATAATTAGGATAATGATTCACCCTGCCGCACACGACAGTTAACGCCTGCATTCAAAAAGAAACAAATGGCCCCTTTAGCATATGGTTTTTGTTTTCAGTTTCATCTCTGCTTATCTAGATTAGTCTCATTAAGATCAGAGAGCTCTTTTATGAGCAACACAGCAGCAGCACATTTGGCGTCAGACAGCAAACAATAAAAAACACCACACAATAAATTAGATAAATAAATAAATAAATGATAAAATAAATGATAAAAAGTAAGAAAAAAAAAGGGAGGAAAAACTTATTTGCATCTGTCATCTATTTAGTTCACAAAAAAATATTCTGTGCGGTGAATTTGCCTGCACATGCATGCACAAAAACACATTATACATAAGCTCTATAGTTCCTGACTAATGGAGTCCTGTGTCTGCATGTGACATGCAACTCCCTCTCCATTTCACCCGGACGACCTTCCTCCTGGTACACAAATATTGCTCATTACATGGGGGTTTATGTGCTCGATATAGCCATTGACCCTCAGCCTGACTCTGGCTCCTGCCTTTCCCTCTCTCTTCCTCATCTCCTCCCCGTCGATGGCTAGTTACCAATGGGGCAGTAAATTATAGTGGCTGGGCTGGTATTAGGTATGAGAGGGGGATGTCTGAGAGGCAGAGTGGAAGAGGACACACACAAAAACACACACACACACACACACACACACACACATACCCGCACAGATGATTGTCTCTTCGTATGCCAGACAACTCCACATTTTACTGCTCCTCCCCCTCCTCCCTCCACCTGCAGATTGCACTATCACTCAATCCAATTTTCTGTTCGCTTTTTACTTTTTATGTTTGCAGATGCACAGGTTTGAATACACATCCGGCAAGCAACACATTTTAGGGCTGAAAAGGACCGTTTCTGCATCTGTCCAGAAAATAAAACTACATGTTGGATGATTAAGAATTGAATGCATGGATTTGTTGATGTGCAAATATATAAAAACTAGTTTCAAACCGATATATGTCGTTGAAACACATACAAATGATAAATAATTGCACCTTTTGCCTCATGCAAATGTTAAAACAAGTGTAATCACCTTACCCAATTATATAATTTTCACAGTATTCATTAAAACTGCATGTAGGAGTGAATGACTTGTGATGGTCAATATAATTTTTTTGCAGTGCATGTTAGGGGTAAGAGGAGCCTGTAGTCTTAATATAGGGGATGACCTCAGTGGTGTCCTTTCCTCAGCTCCTACAGACTGTGCACACATGGACTCACGCTCAAGGCAGCCGATGGAAATAGAATTGCTACAGGGATTTCTCCAGCAAATGACCTGGAAAACATTGCCTGCTTGACTTGTGGGATAATATGTGTATCTCCTGCATGTCTCTGCGCTGCTATGTAATTTCTCAGGACACCAGAGTCATCTTTAGCTATTTGCATGGTTGCTTAATAATATCTGATGCTGTTTTTGCGCCATAAGGGAGGATATGAAATAAACATTCTGGCATGCTTTTGGCATAACAAGATCAGGGCACTTAAATGTTTTAAATATCAGGACTGTGCTGTGTTGCAGGAACAAATTCACTCCATGACTAAATGCTAAACCAATTCAAGACTGCTCTCTTGGTGTGACTCCAAACTATTTGGCATTCCTTTCTCAGTTCTCTCTGCTGAGAGGTGCCAAAACATTTTAGAAATAATTACGTGTACTTCTGTGAATACGCTCTGGAATCTCCTTCTCTCTCTTTTCCTCTTTCGCTCGCATGCACAAGCAGATATGCGAGTATTCATTGTGTTTGTGTGTTTGCATGTGCAAGTGTATGCAGCAGAGTCAGCGTGTGGGGTCTTTGTGTCCAGGAGTGAGAGACCTGCTCCAGTGATTAATGGGGTTCTTGTGTGAGGCACCGCAAGGCGCCGTACACAATCACTGGGCCAGACCGCAGCCCCGCCAGGCTTGTCCTTCACATGAGGAGAAGAGAAAGGCGGGAAGGAGGGAGGGAAAAATATTCCCTCGCTGTCCTTTCCTCTCTCTCTCCTTTCCTCTGCCCATCCATCCTGATTTTCCCTCCTAAAACTATCTACTTTTTCAACTACTCCCTCCCACTATTCCATTCCCTCCCCCTTTCTCTTGGCCCCTGTTCTCTGTTCAACTCAAACTGTGTCCACATGCACTCTTACACGTGCACACAGACACAATGTGTAAAAAAAAAAAAATTTAAACACACAGGAAAAAGAAAAAAAAAAAAGCAGAAGTTTAGTGAGAGAAAAAAGATAAGTGAAGTGGCTTTGAAGAGAAAGCTGGGGTGGAGGTTGAGGAGCCTGCTGTGAAATCGTCTCCCTCCCCCCACTCTCCCCTCCCTGCGGTTTGGGTATGCGGCCCCTCTTCTCAGTGTTAAACAAGCCTTTTAAATAGGCTTTAACCTGGGCCCACCCTCAATGGGACCATTGTGGGAACGGATGTGTGGACAGTAGTGCTCGGTAAACACTGCTACTTGTCCCTTTCTCACATTCAGAAGCCATTCTGCGCTGGCTAGCCCGGAGGTTGAAGCTGTAGTTTATATGTGTGAGTGTTTGCATGTCTGTGGGTGTGTGTGTGTGTGTATTGAGGGAAGTGTGTGTGTCAGAGTAAGTAAGAGACAGACTGAGGCCCTGTCCTGGTATTAAAATGCGTCTTAGGTGATCCAATCACAAGTGAACATCTGTGAATGCACCAAAGATGCACTGAGCACTCATCGAGGTCCGATCGCTCAGACTGCATTCAGAGGTGGTCTGGGTCACGTATGGCCACATTCTTTTAGCAGTGTGTACACGAATGTGTCCTTGGCCACACTGAAGGACCGCCCACTCAACTGACGTCCTCTACATAACCATTTGCAGGCCAACAATGTCATATTAAAGTGCGAAACAAGAAGAAGAAGCCACAACAACAGGCAAAAGGTCAGGGTTTTTGCAAACTTCTTCTTCTTTTAATTTCTGGAAAATGGAAATGGAGAGTGATGTACGTGTTTATTTGCATATAGAGCAGGGAAGTGAGATCCAATCGCAAGTGGTCACTCGAGACGCATGTGAAGACGCATTCTAATGCTAGGTGTGAACTGACATAGAGCTGTCCACTTGTGATGGGATCACCTAAGGTGTATGTTTATGCCAGGTAGTGAACAGGACCTGAGAAAAGCAGAAATGGACTGAAAGAGAGCAAGTGTGGTAAAGCAAGCAAATGAAGGACATATACAGTAACTGTTGAAATTATGTTGAAACACTGTACTAAGTCTAATAGACTTCTCAGTCTGTCAGTCAATGAATTTGAACGACTGTCCAGGAGTCTTTGACCACTTTTCTTGACCTGGCATCCACCCAGTTGTCTTTTTTGTTAACGCTAAACGACTGTGGACTTATTTTGTTAACCCACGTCAGTCCGGGGCTGGATTTCATTATCTTCCCTCTCCCAGGGTCTCTAATTGGGCCTCACTGTTGTCGGCCTGGCACCTGCAGTTGGCCTGCATGTCACTGTAGCCGTGGTAACAGCAGCATGCTGCGATGCTGATTCTCCGAGCCTCAGCGACTGCTCGTCCCCCAGCCACCCCCACCTGCTTCTCCCCTGCCGTTCCCCCATTACCAGCGCCGTATTGTCCTCCATCCCCCCAGTGAAAAAATGCCACTCATTAGACGTTACGTGGTGATTTTGTTTGACGACAACGGGCTACTGCCGCACTGAAAGCTGAGATTTAGTTAACTAACTGTAGCACAGAACCGTGTTGATGGACTGGGTGCACACATGACTCAGACAGTCCGTTACTTGAACACAAATAAGTGGATTACATAACCAACATAATTAAATTATTACATTCACATGGCTCACATTAATATGACATCCCCTGTATGTCTGCTTTAAAGGATTTGCTTGATAGTTGTGTTAACATGTAGAAGGATGTTTGTTAGCTCACAATGTATTAGGGAAGTGGGGAGACTGTTGCTGTTTATTTATTTTTTAATACAGTTTCAGAACAACTTAAAGTAATAGTTTGACATTTACTTAGAAGAGTTAGAAGAGAAAGTTGATAGCACTCTCATCTTTATACAGTAAAAATGAAGCTACAGCCAGCAGCAGGTTGGCGTAGCTTAGCATAAAGACTGTAAGCAGGGGGAAACTGCTAGCCTGGCCCTACCCAAAGGTAACAAAATCTGCCTACCAGCATGTCGAAAGCTAGATAATTAATATGTCATATCACGTTCACATATATGACAACAAGTTTGAGTTTGTGCAAGAGTATTTCTTGGCAGGGAACAGTGACTTCCTGGAGTCGCTGTTGGTTGCCTGGCAGCCTCACGGTGATGAGAAGACTCAAGAAAGTCACTGCGCCAAGAAATAGTCCCACTCAAAACCCATTTTTCCAAATTTCAAACAATTTCCTTAACACAATTAGCTGTAATATGAAAGCTGGTTTGCTGTCACCCCAGCAAAAAAAAAAGACTTGTCTGTAACAAAAAGTCTGTGACTTTAATGTTGTATGCACAAAAATACAAAAGTAACTGAGTAACTCAGTTTTGCTAATAGAGTTGCGGTTGTTACATTGTATTAACGACTCGCTCAAGTTCAAGAAAGTGAAAGTGCTGCTGACTCATGTCACGACAGTTTTATTTATATAGCGCCAATCACAACAGAGGTTATCTCAGGGCACGTTTCACACAGAGCAGGTCTAGACCGCACTCTTTAATTTAAAGAGACCCATCATTCCCCCAAGCACTTGACAACAGCGGCAAGGAAAAACTCCACTAATGGGAAGAAATCTCAATCAGAACCGGGCTCTAGATGGGCGAACATCTACCTCAACCGGCTGGGTTTAGACCCAACTTGCGATACTCACAAGTATTTCTTCTGAATCCTTAAGACAACTTGATCAGTTTTCCACTAGTGCTGGAAATTTCAGCGGCCCGCCTGCTCTTCTCAGCAGCGTCTAATTTGACAATGTGATTTACTGTACACTTTGAAATCATAACAAACACAATGAGAACAAAAAAAGGAGGAAGTGCTCAGTTTGTTACGGGAAACATGGCAGTGTGTGGTTTCCTTCTCCTTAAATGAGTGAGAGTGTGACGTGACGAGGGACTTCCATGACAATTCGGACGAATTCTCACCGTCTGTTACAGAGAAAGCCAATATGTTTCTGTAAAGCTTGTCACTAATGACACTGATAAATAACACAGCAGAGAAAAATATGTTATTACTGGAGGCATGATAGCAAGGAGAGGGAAATTATTACTGGTCAGATAACTTGATTGGTTTGGTGTAGTGGCAATAAATACAGATTAACAATTGTTTGTGTTTTTGCATCGGTGTTGTATGCTGTATGTGTGTGTGTGACTTTGTTATCAGCTCTTTATCAGTATCAGAGGAGTCACTTGCAGCAGAGCATTTCCTGTGCCTCAGAAGCCTCTGTCTTGTCTTTGAAAGCACGTGTGCTGCATGTAAACATTTCAATGAGGAAGTGCTGCAGTCAACGGAAAATAAGCTGATGAGGGGTTTCGCTTTTGTTGTCTGGCACTCAACCGAGCTACTATCTCTGCGCTCACCCTTACACTACATCTTTTAGAACTGTTATGTAGCCATAAAGCACAGGTTTGCCATGTATTGATTTCCGGGCAATGCAGGGAGCCATCAAGAGCTGTAAATTTCCGGAATACATGTATCCCAACAACATTGCTGCCTTGTGCATTGACAGTAGTTTCACAGCAATTGAGGAGAGTGTGATGGCAGCTTAGAGGTCTACAATGATCACGGCGCCTTTGTGATGAAGTGGTCCAGATGAAGGCCAATTGCAGGGTCAGGCGTGGAAGTGAATAGCAGGCCTGGAGTACCAGTGAACGATGTGATTGGACAGGCAACGTTCTCCAAGCGTGGAACCCCGTCACTAATACCCATGTCACTCATCATTAGCCCCTTCAGCACCAGATTTACACACCTCTGTTTTCACTTTCTGTCTTGTATGACGGCATTTCTGTGCAGTCAGAGATGCAGTTTGATGATCATCCTGATCGTCCCCACAGTGTGCAAAACACTGAAAATAATAGATTCAGCCTATTAATATTCTAAGGTGCCAGTGCCATCTGTCTCCTCTCAGGATTTCTGAAACTGGAGGATTACCTGGAGTCACAAAATGCACCTCATGAAAAGGTTAATGCTAAGAAATGCACCTGCTTTTTTAAATATCCAAGTAAATTTAACAACAAAGATGTAAACATTGAATGAGTTTTGAACAGATCTACTTTGTCACATACATCTACACCTCTGTGAACATACTTACACGCGCACATACAGTACATGTCAGTGCATACAGTCATGTACAATAGACACATGCTCTATACACCTAAACACAGTCAGCTGTATATTTTTTTTCCTGAATCTATAAATGTTTTTATCTGTTTCTTGTTTTTTTTTTTAAAAAATCTGAATTTAAAAGCCTAACCAGGGGGCTGCAAATTAGCCTCAGTTGTACTGTACATGTAAGAGACATTTTTATTGTTTATGTTGTACTTACATGTATATGTTCAAACATTAATTAAGTTCATGCAGCAGTTTATGTATAGCGTATTTACAGTTAAAGCATATTTTGAAGAGTGTTATAGGTAAACTTTGCTGAGGTTATGTATATACTTGCTGTTATTCTTATTTGCGACAGCAGGCAGTTTTAATGCGCATGAGCAAAATATGCCCTAAAAAGCCTGCTAAGATGTAGAGGAATCTGTATCAGACATGTATATATAGCTGGTAATAACGTATGTTACAGTTTAAGAATTCAGCATCACATCGGGAATGGACCAGGCTTAATGTAACTTCAAATATATTTTCATTCAATGTGTTTATGACTTGTGAATACACTGGGTTTTTGCAGGATTGGATTTAATTCAGTGGAACACGAGTCAAAACTAAGATATTGTTAGTGACCCAGGAACTTAAAACATGGTAAAACGGCCACAATAATACCGTACATACATAACATTTGTTGCACTACTTTTTCATATGTAATAGTGTTTATCTGTATTGTTCCTGTTGAGAAATATCTGTATTTTTCCAGAGCTGAAAATTTAAGTTGACTAATCAATTAGTAATTCAACAGTAATTCAATTCATCTTCTGTGATAGTCAACTGAATCTCTGAGGGTTTTTGACATGACCTTGGTTGAGATTTTTCACTATTTTCAGACCATTTAAACCAAACAATTAATCATTTAATTGAGAAAATAACCATAATAGTAATAGCTGCAGCACTATAACAGTCTATAAAAGTAAAGACATCTTGTACTCTTGATGCTTTGAGTGCGGTCATTCTTTTGATAGTCTATTAGGCAATCAATAATATTATGTCAGGGGGAAGTCTATAGCACATCACACGAATGAATAAAACATAGAACAAACGTCCTGGGAGAGACAATCCAGAATGCATTAGTCAGACAGCCTTGTGACATTGCCAAGTAAACAAAACACAAACTGGCAGCTTCTCGTCCCCTAAAGCTAAAGACACATAGTACAGAGAACCAGTAAGAGAAAACACACATACTGTACGCAAAGAGGGCAACTCAAACATAGTGCTTGTTTGTTAGTGAATGAATGGAAGCATTGAAAATGGGACATTTCTTGTCTCAGTGTAACGGCGACAAAAGGAAAACAGCATAGCAAGTTGTTGAATTTATGAATCGTGCCTGTCTCAGAGCTGAACAGTGATATGTGGTGTTTCGAAACAACACGAATATCAGTCAAGCATCTGGTTCAGACAAGGCTACAGAATTGGATATAGACAACAATCCTTTTATGTCGAGGAAAAACAGGAAAGGTAGACTCTTGTAAAAACTCTTTGTTCCTCACACATTCTTGGAAAACAGCATCACATTTCCTCACTCATCCTCAAAGGAAGAAAAGAAAAAGAAAAAAAAAAAGTGACCTCTCCTTTAATGGGCAGCTGATGATGTCATATCACTACACACAGATTCTTTGGTCTCCAAGTAAACCAGCTCTTCTGCGTGCTGATTGGCTGGCCGGCCGCGAGAGGGGGAGGGCTTTGTCTTTTTTTTTTCTTTTTTTTTTCCTTCCCCTTCTTGCTTCTGGATTAATCCCAGTGCCTTGTGAGTGAGCTTATCTCTTCTTTTCCTTTTCTCTACCTCTCTCTTGTAACTTGTCTCAAAACAACAATTATTCTCAATGTAGTCTTGTCTTGAGTAATCTCATACGATATGGCAAAAAGGGATGATTTAGAGGACTGTGTTGTCATTAGAGGATGATGAGGTGTGAAATATAACTAAGGTGTTTTCAGCTTGGGTTTTAAGTAATCTTATTAATAAAAGTAATAAAATATCCTTACACTTGCTTTCCTTGGCTAAATCTATTTCCTCAAGTGTTTTTATATTCCTCAAGTCTCATCCTCCTCCCCCCCGAAGCTCTGCTGGTTTTTTTTATCTTGGCTGTGATGAACAGTGGCCTGAACTCTGCATTGCACTGGTTGCCCTCTGCAGTGAAACACAATGCCATGCGCCTCTATCACAGTCATGTCTGGGGCTACAGGTGACCAGCTGTCTGCCTGTGTTCCTCTCCTCTGGGACAGCTGGAGCCATCAATCAGCTCCCCCTCGCCGAGCACCCGTTGTGTCCGTCTGCCCCAGCCTGACCACAAACAACAACAACAACATCAGAGTGTCTCATCTGGTCTGTCACTCCTCCGGGGGACACTTCTCAACTTCTACTCATGCTAAATGTTCTGAATTTATACTTTATTATTTCAGGCTTTCTAGACAAGCTCTCTAAATCTCAGCTGATGCTCTCCAATGCTTTTTTTAAAATTATGTCTATTTATCTGAGGCTTTAACGTTTCCCTCAATGGCCCCGGTCTTCACCTTAGGAGTAATTTTATGACGCCTCTGATGGCCATAAATTGATACATTGTTGAGCCACTCCACGCAGCACGTGCAGTCACAGGCCTTTTTTCCCTCCGCAGATGGAAAGCATTGAAGCCCATTATTGTGCTCTTGGAGGGGCGTCTTCCACCATGAACTCTTTGGCACACTTTTAAAGAGAGTGGCCTTAATGTATTCAGGCCTGATTCAGTTTTGGCACCAGGGCTACCATCCCCCCATCCTACACACACACACTCATACACACACACACACACACACAGTTCTTTTTCTTAGAAGAGAGGGTAAACATGTGTGAGTCGCACTGTTCCTTGGAACTTTTCCTTGTTTATCAAAAAGGGAATTGATGGGCCTGACAGGGGACTTCAAAGGGCAACATAAAAAGCATGAGTTCCACAGCCAAGACATTTCCTGTTTATCTCGAGGGAACTTCATGAAGGACACTTCATCAAAGACCCAGAGTCCAACGTGAGAACTCATGACAAGTTTTTTATGACACCCAGATTCACTTCTTACATATTGTATGTCTATCTGAACAACACTGTTGAACCTGTGTCAGTGATCTTATGTTTGCCAACGCAGCAGCTATAATTAGGCTTTACCCTGAACCAAACTACAGAGAATGGCTGGAGGCTCTCTGAGACTTGTCAAACAGAGGGCTAATTGTTAATGTTGGTGATTATTTGGTATATTTTTTTGTGGAGAGAGCAGAATTCCTCAGTAATAGATGTGACTACTGCTACTGTTCATGTGACCGTCGGTTTCTTCCTCTGGGCCGTGGATGGCTCATTGTTGTGTCTTAAAGAGTTGCAGGGCGACAGGGAAGCTAATTGGGTGGAGTCTGTCTGGACTTACTGACTCCCAAGCTCTCAGGGCAGCATTACAGCGTCATATACCTACGGTATTACACACCTTGGACACGTGAAAAACAAAAACAGTAGTACAAACAGTATCATTATTATACAGCACATGCTATCTGATTAGAGATAACAGCAAAGATTTATGATGCAGTTAGCACTATTAAATGTTTATTGCTTACTCTTTTAGTGTGATGAACACGACAACAAGTTTATTTTGAAGGATTTTTATGAGCTTTAAGTGGTAAAAGTAAAAAAAATAGTTCACAATAAATGAATAAAAAAGAACAAAACAATTTTGTGATTTGGACCCCTCAGGTTTATCGGCCCTGAGGTACGGAAAGACTTCCCCCACTTCTTCCATTTCTTTTCGTTGCAGTAACAACAATGCTAAAGCTACAACAACGTTGAAAACGACACTTTAAATTGCCCCCCTCTATTCTTACTGTAATTACAGTGTAATTAGGCTGCAACAGTCTGTGATTAAATGGATATATTATTTACCTTGATCTTGGCTATTTACTGAGAAAAATGCTGTATGTTTGAACCACGGAAAACCTAAAAAAAACATTACTTTGAGTCTTTTTTTAACCGTATGTTTTGCTAACAGTGTTGCTCACAGTATTGTCTCACTTATCAAATTTTAGTTTTAATGTTCACACTATCTTAATGTCAAACCCTCTAGAGTTTATCTTTATTCTCTTTATCTCTTTATTCATACTGCTGGATACAGCAACCTGCAATATATCCTCTCTGTTGTCAATCTGGAGCTTTTCTCACATTTTCACTTTAACTTCCAGTTACTCCTGTAGACATTGGCAGCCATAATTTCTGGCTTATCATATATGCATTATCACAAAGCTGTTCACATTTGTTTAAATGCTAATTTATGGCTCCAGTGAAACTACTGCCTCCAAAGCAAATGACTGGAATCAAGTAAATCCACACACATTTCCTATATATAACCTGAATTTTGAAAACCTAACTTGGTTTCAAACCATAAACACTGTGGTCCCAATAAGAGCAGTAATGAGACTATTTCTGCTGTAATTCAGCTGAATATGCTTGTTTAGCCTCTGAGGGTGACGCCCCAAATGAGGCCCTAAAGGCTCAACAAGCTAGTGAGAAGAGGGCCCTCTATTAGCAGGAGACAATTAGCATAGCTCTATGTACACAGCTTTACGACACCTCTTCCCAAATATCTGAGTTGAGCACCTGTATTGACATTGGCAGAACACTTTGCTCCAGTGTTCAGGTCCAGCTGGGAATGAAAGCAAAGCATCTCGGTGCACTCACCGTGCAGGGGCAGCTAGACTTGTGAATACCAGAGAGAAGTTCAGTGGAGGAGGGGCGGGTGTGTGACACCGCCGCCTCTTGGGAAAAGTTGTTGCAGATTCATCCCATCAGTGATTACAATACCGTGGAATTTCAAACACTGAAATGCTGGTTTGAAATTACTTATGTGCTTGAGTGAGAAAATTCATTCATGACCTTAGAAACAGCAGGTTCATGGCCTACACCAAAAACAGAGTCTGGAGATATTTTAAATTATCTGGACTTTTCGTATTTTGCATATTGAGTCAGTTAGTTGTTCAAAAACTTTTCCTGCTAGCAAACTCAGAACTGTATATAAACTAAAATAACTAAAATCTAAAATAACTCTCAGGATATTCCCTCTTTCCTCTTTAATTCATACAAAGTTACAAGAAACTTTCTAGTACATTATTAGGAAATGACGGACCCTTAAAATAAATAATTAAAATCACAAATCATCTGCATAGTTTGTTTTATTAAAAGACACAGAGACTAAAAATGTTGTAATCAGCCTAAAAATAATCCTCATCTTGTGTACATTTTTAGCTGAAGAATGTAAACTCTCACAAATGACCTCAGTGTCTTCAGTAGCTCCAACTTTGACTAGTTTTACAAAAAAAATCTTGAGTCTTCCAGTAATTTTGTCAAACCACAACTAAACTAAACCGTCACTATAACGCAAAACCATGCAAGATCATAGATTTACAATAATATCAGCAGAGTCTCCATACTGTATGACACACGTGCTAGAGATCATTTACAGTTATGATCGTTTGTTATAGTAAAGCAGCTGTTTCCTCTGAAATCATACTTCACTTTTGTGTTCCATGAAAAGAAAGTGATTCATAACTTCGTACAGCCTCGTCAGTGTTTTCCTTTAACTGGAAATAAGCCACACCGCACAGCATTGCAGCACCGCCCACGTCACTATTATGTTATGATGTTATCTGTCTAGTAATGACACCCGTCTCGCTGCTCACCAGTTAGCTCACAGACAAGAATCTGGGGATCACTGTAAGGTGTTTATGAGGGTTAAGGGAAAAAAATAAACTCACTTGTTTTATTTGAAGATAGGAAAAGTTTTGGGGGGTGATATTGATTATAGATTTCACTGTTTTCGCTTATTGTCAGTTCAAGAGGATATATCATGTACATGTAGCAGTGGTTCCAAACATTTGTTGCTTCTGAGCTGATAAAACGAAGCAATTTCTACTTGCAGCACTAAAGAGTGATTTTTTTTCTGTTGTTTGTTTGAATAATTTAAATAAAGTGAAATTATGAGACCGTCCTCCCGTGAAAAACAACTCAATATGTCGTAATGTTAGGTTCCCAAAAGCAACAAACGAGTTATTGTTACGTTTGAGTGACAGAGGCCATTTAGTGGCTGTAATGATTATGACCTGGACAAATTTCTTCATCCCGTCTACGATTATCCACAATTATCTTTTTTCTTTTTTTCAAAAAGAAAATATCAGAAGAAAGACTGAAAAAAAATGTGCAGCAAAATATAGTTTTTCTACTTTTCTGTCATATCGCGACCCCTCAGATTTATCTTGCGACCCCTTGTTGGGGCTCCGACCACCAGGATGAAAACCACTGATGTACAGAATATTACCAGCCACTATCATTGTATACATTTAAAGTTAGAGTATGGTTATAGTTTCAAGTTTTAGTTGAGCTTCTTAGTGATTTAATGTTTTTATATATTGAAATCCAAGCAGATATTTTCACAAACTCACCACCAGAGGCTCATCCTCAGTGGGTCAAAGGGGTTTATTTCCTTATAGCCCGTGACATTTTATTATTATGTTAATTAATACAGTAGATGACCATATGTAGGCTGTTTTCTCACGCAGGTAGTCGACTATGGGTACAATAACATAGGAGGACAGGCAGGAAGCGGCGTGGGCAGCCTCCCTGTGTCACCGCCTGCGTCAGACCAGACGCCAGGAGGGAGTTTTCCACTGACGAAAAACGCTGCGCTTCTCGGCAGTCTGCTACAGACAAGGGAAGCGCTTCAGCTGGTACGGAGCCCCGTACGGCAGAGACACACACAGACAATAGCACCCGAGGATAAACGCTGTATTCGTTCGTGCCATTTGGATTACTATACTGTTATCCCACCGGCTGTTTATCCAACGCTATTTTGTCCCTAATGGTGATCGGATACTTGAATTGGTGGTGAGTACAACAAATAGAATCGGGGAGTTCGCTGTCGGGTTATTGAACACCGTAATTTACGTAACCTCCGCTGAGGAGGGAAGCCAAATAGTTTGAATGTTCTTTCCCTTATGTCGGAGACATTTAAACACACAGGCTGTGTGAGAGGGGTAAAAAAAAAATTGCAGTTACAGATGAATATTTGCGGTGTCGGCTTCTCTTAAAACACACTTTACATACAGTCGTGTTCGCTTAACTTGACGCTTTAAAATGATTGTAAATATTGATACGGTTGGCTGCCTGCTAGAGTTTAGAGTAATTGGCTTCATATCTGTTTTACGCACAGGTGATCACAATTTGATAACAGGCACGAGACGTAAAGAATAATTTGTTGATTTAGGCGAGATTCCAACAATCCGCTTCATTCACTTATTGATTAATATATTGATGACTCAGATTTTTTACAGACTTCCACAGCAGCTCAGATCAGATAGCTTATGTTTGCGCTTCACATTTCAGTGTGTCCCTGCTGTCTTTTTTCATTGAACCGAACAGGTTGGCTTTGTGTATTCAGCCCGTGTGGAGTTGTTCTCGTTCACCTCAGCGGTGCTGGTGCGCCTCTTGTAACTAGAGCGACTCCTGAAGGCACTACATCTGAACACACAGCTGACGGGGGCTGCTGTCATTAGAATTAGCATTAATCATGAGGAATGATCGGGTCAACAGGGAAAGAGCACCGCGCTCGGCCTCACGGCTTTGCATGTATATAGCCGCTGCGAGATTTAATGATTGATTTGTAGCCATTCATTTGTGCTGATATCATTATTTTATGCCGCTGTGCGCCAAGTCTGGATACGGAATGTTGAGCGCCTTCATTGTTTGACAAACAGTTTAATGTTTCCATAACAGCATATGAACATTTGTCCCATGTGTCATAGACAATTAATATGATGGCGAAAGTTTGTGCTGATGTGATTTCTATAAAAGGCACGAGTGTGTCACAGCTGCTTGCTTTTTTTAAATTATTATTATTATGATCATACAGCAGGCTACTGATCAGAAGCTGCCCTTAATGTTTCACTTATGCCAATCTGAGGCTTGTTTTATAGAGCCAGGCTGTATCTGTTTTTGATAGAGCAATGTAATCGTCTCTAGCGCGACCTCACCCGGATCATTTTTGGAATCATGTTTTCTGGAATTAGGCTACAGAGAGCTGAATGATCCTTTGTTTACAGAGAGGTTATATATCACTTGGTGCTGTGCATTTCTTGTGCTGTGTGTTTCTTAGAAATGTTCAGTCATGTCAAATGCCTCTTTATCTCCACTTATATAATGTCATATTCCATTTTAGCTCACATTTCACACCCTGAGCTCCCTGTGATGATTAATAATAATAATAGTTTTGTTGCTCTTTGATGAAACCTAACTTGAATGTCAAGGCAATAAGAGCTCTGTGCAATATTTGGAGGAATTCCAACCCTGACAAACACCGTCCATGCCTCCTGACACCCTCGTCTCCATCATACTGTACTCAGCTAACCTTGTGGTGCCTGCAGCTGTCAGACACAGCATTGATAATCTGGATGGCCACTTCCTGTGCACTGCAGTGTATGTTTCACAAGCTCAGGAAGCTCACACACACTTTTAGTATCTGTCTCCCCAGCTGGGAGAGGCAGCAGCGACAGTGCTGGGTTCAGACAAGGTTGTCTGTGCCTGCTTCATTTTGGTCACGCAGGATGGCCCCCATGCTTTTGTGCCTGGAGACGTGAAGAGGAGGAGGAGGAGGAGAAGGAGGAGGAGGGGGGGTGGGGGTGTGCAGGGAGTCTGCTGAAGGTCTCCCACACAGCAGTGGAGAGCTCCCATCTGCTTTGTCCTCGCCCAGCATTCCATACAGCAAGTGTCCCAGACTGGAGCACGACCCCTGAACCCATAACCACCTCCTCCCTTCCTCCCCCCTCACACACACACACACACTCAAACACAAAGCTGCATGTTTGGTGCTAGCAGGCTGTTCTGCAAAGGAATTTTTTTTTTGTTTGTTTGTTTATGCACTGCACAGCTCCTGATCTGTGAAAATCTGTCAGAAAAGGAAAAAAATCACAGCCCCATATTTTTACTTCTTTTATCTCTCATTCTTTAATAATTAGTGCAACTAAAAAGAAAAGCAGCCAATTATCAACATTTCTGTTTTTAAGCCCTCTTTTTGGTTTACACTATGTGTAGCCTAACCCAAACCAGTAAGAGTGCACACACTGACTCGTGCAGCTGATTCAAGTTTGGCCTGCATAACAGATTGATGACAGCTGAGTGCATGTGAGCTCCACGTGCAAGCTAATACCCTGTCAGGTGTGGCTGTGGAAAGGTAGCGTTTGCTCTCTCTGCTGCCCCATGGGAGGAGGACTTTCCAGTGGTTAGCAGTAGAAAACACATCTGGGTTAGATAGAGCCTGTGTTCTTCTCCCACTATTACAGTGAGAGTGGCGCTGCCAGAATGGAATTCCTGTGGCTTGGAGACATGACATTATTTATTTGTTTTGTACGATCCTCCCTCTTTCTTCCCACTACCTCTCCTTTTTGGAATCAGTGTGTGCACGGGTCAAGGCAGAGGAACAGAATGTTTCTGTGGCACAGTCACAGCGAGCTCTGGGCTTCCAGTGAGAACAACAGGCTCATAGAGCAGAAAACAGGAGCTCTCCCCACATTGTTCCAGCAGGTGGAGCGCTTCTGAGTAACAGCTGAGTTAAGAAACGAGCCAGTGTTTCCCCAGCTGTGCAGGAGCTGGAATCCAGCCCGCCGTCACCTCGATGGCTCTGATCAATTACCCCCGTCTTCTCAGTGACAGAGCTGGAAGTGAGAGAGGTGCAGTACCTTGAAGCCTGGAGGGACGGCCTGCCCAGACACGTTTCCACACACGCAGGAAGACTCCCGGGCTCATCATTATCACATTTTATGAGCACTCAACTCAGTCAGTCAGTCATTCAGACACTGCACAGGGTTGTCAGTGTGCCATGTAAATGCTCTCGGCTGGCTAAGATTAGTGTGTCTTGTTGCTCCCACCCACACCGTTATCGGCTGCAAAGGGGACGGACAGGCAGTGCGAGGGGGCAAAGTCAACTGTGACTTGTCCTGTTGGGGCAGACAGGGCAGTTTGAACAGGCTCCTGGATGACGTGTCTACATTTGCATGGATATGCACATTTTTTCCTTTAGGTTTGTTTAGATTTTCTTGATGTATAAGTGCTTGTGGTTTTCCTAGTTTTTGTACTCCTGATCATGTCTCCTAGAAACCAAATGACTTTTGTTAACTCTTCCTGACATTTTGGGAAAACTAGAAGTGAATGTAGGAATTGTTTCACCTTAAAAATCCGCTTTTTAACAGTCACCTAAAGTGAAGAATTAGAGCAATGTTATAGAATTTAGTATTTTTATTGTTAAATGTTTTTAATGAGTGATTGAATTTAACTTTTTTTATTTTACTTCCTGTCCTTATAATTTAAGATTCCTTAGGAAGGACTTGAGCTGTCTGCAGATACAATAGAAATTAATTGGGATTCTGAAGATACATTAACAGCCTGTAGCTGCATGTATTAAGATAATCTTATTCGACTGACATAGTTATGCATCTGACTTGAGCTGTGTAGTGCTTCTGGTGACAAATCTCCTCGCTGGAGATTTATCTTCCCAACTCTGTGACAACTGGCTGGGGAGCACCTCAGCGGATGCGTCCTTTATCTGCCTGCCTGTGTGCGGTTGATGGAATGACAGTGATGCATAATTTAGTGTGCGTTGAAAACATGCTGTGCTCCCTCTCTGGCTCGGCTGTCCGATCACATCCATTCTCCATTTAGAGCAGACATTCACAGGCACTGCTTTCTTGAGGAGCCGGCTCTGAATTCTTCTCTTTTATCTTTTTTTTCCCCCCCTCTCCACCCTTTTTTGCAAATGAGTCATTGCACGATTGCTGTCTTTTTACCCCCAGTCCCTTGTTCCATCCGCTCTTCCAGCTCTCTTGGCTGTGGGTGCAGCGGCTGAGCAGGCTGAGAAGCTCCAGATTGACTACAAGCCGTCCCCTTGCCAGGATTAACCTCTCGCCATTGTTTCTGCCCGTTGAACAGGATTAACAAATCAATGTGTCAGGTAGACTGCAGTCAAGAGACAATGACCCAGTTCTGACACCACTGCCCCCCCCCACCCCCCACTCTCTCCCTCTCCTCCCCCTTCTGCCTCACTGCAGCTTTTAATTAAAAAGACTTTGCTTAGCTGGCGCTATGCACTCCCTTGAGGATGCCTCACAGCTTTGTTTTCATTTTTTTTACAGGGAATTGGGGGTGGGAGTGATGGCAAAAAAATGTAAGGTGAACCCATGTGCGCTCCTCTTGCTCTTCTCTTGCACACAGATACATATGCTGAGGTGTGGCATTAAAAAACACATATGTTGTTTGGTGAGTGCAGCTCACAAGCAACAGATGCTGCACCCAGGTGTTCCTAAATTGTTTCAAGGCTAATCGCATGATGTGATGATATTAGTAGCTGTGAGAGGCATTTGGAGATTATTTCCTGCTCAAGTGAGTTGATGAAAGGGAACCAAGTGAATGCTTTTCTCGTCGCTGAAGCGCAGAGGTGGTCACAGTGTGGAGGAAGATTATTTGTTTGTTGCAGAGACAATGCGAGCCAGCTTGACCTATTGCAAGGTGATTCATTCATCATATGTGCACGAGGGACAGCAATATCTTGACTGCAGCAATAGCCCTCTATACAGCTGCAAAGCTGCCCCCACCGCCTATACAAATGTGTCAGCCTCCTGCCCTTGACTCTGACTTCTTCTGTATCCTTGTCAAATGAAGGACTGGTTTTACATAATTGCTCCCTGTTGCATGCTGAAAATGACCTGTGCCTTGCATATCAGCTTTTTTTTTTTGTTCACTCCGCCCCTAGAGTGCTGACACTTGCGTAACATCTTGATAAGACAAAACATGCATGCAGGATACACATGGAGTTAAAGTTCCACTAAAAGTCATTGGAGGATCTCTGGGCATGACGTATCCTGCCTTTGGCACACTTAGCTGTCTGCAAAGGTATAATGGTGACAGTTAAGCCTTTTGGCAGGACAGCTTGGTGTTTGTGCGCCTTAGCCATGTTCTGTGTAATAATGGACATGGTTAAATTTAACTTGCTATGTGATGAAAATGTAAAGATCCCTATACTCCACAGTTATCAAAAATCTGTAAAGCGAAAAGAAACAGTGCAAAAAATGACCATTGACAGATTTTACAGTTGCTCATAAACATTTTTTTTTCCAAAATTATAGGTATAACCAAGTAAATGTTTAAACAAACAAAGCTAAAAATAACTATACATAACATGCTCAAGCTGCAGCAGCTGTAAGTGATTTGGCTGCGATTCTGAAGACAGTAAGCAGTTTGCTGGTGAAATGATCTCTTTATGGCTAAAGTAAAAGCCTTCTTGCCCATTCCACATCATTGTAGGGAGTGTCTGCGCTGGAGCTGAGCCCAGTCATGTCTTCCTTCTCCCCTCACTTCCTTCCTCCCTCCACCCCTTCTTCGTCCGTCCTTGTTTAAGTTAGCAGGAGCTCGGCCCCAGACTGTGACGATGACCTGTCTTGTCTAGCAGTCATCATCGCCTCGCACTTCCCAGAAGTTGTGAAGATGACTGTCTGTTGTTTGTCATAGCTACGTGACGCATTCACGTTCCATGACCGTAAAATACACCAGCAGTAAACATTTCCTCTTATCACAACATGTTAATTTTTCATGTCAGTGGTTTCTGTTCTTTTTCCCTGGAACAAGCTGAGAAGACGGGGGGTTGAATTGGCGAGTATTATTCATTGATTTAAAATAAGATTTAAAGACATCAGGCAAGCTTGTACACGGAAGAAGTTTCACAGATAATAGGCAATGTTTTTAAAGATTAGAGAGTAAATGGCATTCCCTCTTCTCAAGGCCTTTAACTGGTGATCATCTTTTTCGCTTGTCTCTTTCTCCCTGCCTGTCTCTCTCAAAGGATTGATTGTTTTTATCACTGAAGCAGCAGCCCTTCTCGCTGGAGCTCTGAAAGAATGCATTCAGGAGTTGCATAACAAAACATCTCGACTATGCGTAGCCATACATATTTACTATGAGGGCCATGTATGCATATTAAACAGGACAAGTGGCAAATTGCCCCGGCTTTGGCCCTGCGTGTTTTGATTGCGAAGGCTGCCTAAAAGGAATGATTGAAATTAAATGTCTCTGTGTAGATGATTTGGTCACCTCCCTGCTCGGTCCTTTCTCTAATCAATGCATTTGCTGAGCTGATGGGATTTGGAAGAGGGTGAAGGGTCCAGTAATTGTTGACTTATGCGAATGGGCCTGATTGATTGTTTCCTGTGCCATGGCTAACTCCCTCTCTCAGCTGAGTACTGCACGAGATTGGCTGCATACGGTCTCACATGGCCAAGCACAGGACTCGCTTGTATCAATAACCCTGTGAAAAACTTGTGTGAATAGCTTCCATGCTACATAATGATACTGTGTTCTTATTAAATTCTGTACATTAGCAAAACAAAACCTGAGTTCTTTAGTGATCAAAGCTGTTGAAACAAGTGTGAATAATTTGCTAATAACCCCTCCCTCTGCTCCTTCCTGCAGATTGTTCACACTAACGCCATGAGTGGGCTTCTCAAGAGGAAGTTTGAGGAGGTGGATGAGGACCCATGCTACTCCTCGCCCTCCTCCCTCTCCTCTGCCTGCTCAGGCTGGGACTCGGAGGGGGAGAGCTGCTACTCGGACACCCTGGATTCCACTCCCAGCAACCCCAGCTCCCCAGCGACAAATTTCAATAGTGAGTGTCCTCTTCCAGCCATGATAAATCATACAGAGCCGATGGTACATGCTTCTTAATGTGTTCTTTCGCCTTGTCTTTGCTGCTCCGTGGAGGCTCTGATAACAAACCCATAAAAATGGGGTAGAGGTTAAGGAATTTAGGCAGCTGGCAACCCATGAAACACTTGACAGAAATGATTTCAGACTTCTGCAATGAATACTCCTTTTGATTTCATGCCCTAAAGCGGCAAAATGGCTAATCGCATTATGCAGTGGCTGCTCACCTTGGCTCCATCTCCACCTTCTTCCCAGAGCCTTGCAGACAGACAGAGCCTCACCTTTCCTGGAGATATGTGGGTCGAGCAGCTTTAGGGTGTTTCTGTCTGGACCTGGTGGGTCCGTCTGCTGGCCTTTAGGGGACGGAGAGGGATTGTAGGGGAGAAGGGCAAAAAGTTGTGAGGTTTCCAGGATGGTGGGGCTGGGAGCCAGGAGGAGAAGCGTGGCAGGTTGCCAAAGCTGGGAACACACAGAGCCTTGTCTGAAGCCCGGGCATGCACCCAGCACAGGTGCTGAAAGAGGCTGGGTGAGGGATACAAAAAGAGGGGGGTAGGACAATCAAGGAAAGAAGGCATGCAGACACATCTAGAAGAGCAGATTGTGTGGACTATAATCCGGTGTTTATGTTGGACAGAAAGTTGTTTGCCATTGTGAAGTGAAGGGGGGAAAAACAGCCAGCAAAGCTATCCCATTTATAGACAGCGGAGAAGGTGTCATTTGTCTCTTGCAGGTGTCATAAGCTTGACTGGATTTGATGGATGTGAGGCTGAAACTGGCAGTTTGTTTCATCTGTATTACCCCCTGGCAGATTACACGACATATTAAAGTTATTGTCTGCCTGTAGAGGGAGAAAAGGTTGCTTTTCTTCCTCTGAGTTTCAATTTATCATACCAAGTACACAAATTTTACTTATTTTACCTTTTGACTCTTGTGATTTTGGTGAGTAGTTGTTCAGAGCTTGTCACAAGAAAGCTCAGCAGCTGAGAAAATGGGAATCCACAAGGAGTTTCCCTACCACATAATAAAGGTAATGCCCAACACATGTGGGGTATTCTCATCCTTTTCATTGGCCCTGGCAGCTTAAGCTGAGGAAAAAGTGACTTGTCTTAAAGCGAGGCTCAAAAGTCTTGCTGAATATTCTTTGGATGAGGATGTTGAATTTATAATAAATCTTGAATAATTGTTGGGCTTGTTCCCACATATGGTTCTACTTTGATTCCCATATGGTTTTATTGTATTTGTCTGGGTATAGAAAGATGGCTCGTTGCTCTGGACCCTGAATGGTTTTAACAGAGAAAGGACCTTTGACTCCTGTCAGTTACTGGGCCATCTGTGGGTATTGTCAGCTAGCAGGGTGGGCAGTTTTTATTCCTGTCCTGAGAGTTACACTGACCCGCCCCCACCCCTTCCTCCTCCTCCTTATTCAATAGAAGAATTATGAAAGTCATCTCCTACTTGGACAAGATGTATTCTAAACTGAAAACCTCTTTTCCCTCCACAGCAACATCCATCCTCAAGAAATCAAAGAGAGCACGACGGGGCAACGTTACCTTTGACCAGGTGACAGTGTTCTTCTTTCCTCGGTGCCAGGGCTTCACTAGTGTTCCCAGTCGAGGAGGATGCACTCTGGGTATGATGCAGCGCCACAGCGCGCTCCGCACATACACACTCGCTGAGTTTGCTGTGGAGCAGCGGCTCCTACGCCGGGAAAAATTCCTCAACAGGCTCAGGGAAGAGAAACTGGAGGCTCTCAAACTGAAGGTGAGCAAGTTTGCACAAAAGTGTGATGGATAAGGATGTAATATGTAAAATTCCAGGCATTCTGATACACAAATCCTATGCAACACTTACATATTTAATGCATTTTTCTCTCCAGCTGACTAAGAATGGAACCCAGGAGAGCGAGGAGGCAGAGCAGCTGACGGTGGACGACATCCCTGAGCAGGACATCGACATCAGTGGAGCCAACCTCGACGAAGGCTCTTTCCTCCAGCCTTACCCGTCTAAGCGCCGCTACGCACTGCTGAAAGCAGCCGGTGTGAAGAAGATCGACAAAGAGGAGAAGAGGCAGCTGCACGAGCTGAGGATCTCCAGGGAGAACTGCGGTTGTGACTGCCAGGGCTTCTGCGAGCCAGAGACCTGTAGCTGCAGCCTGGCTGGCATCAAATGTCAGGTAAGAGCTGAAAACCTCCTTCATGCTCAGTTGGATTCAGAGGTTCTGATAAAAAGAGAACCAAATCACAATACAGTTGGGGGCTTCTGTTATATGTATTTGACAAGTGATTTAACTCCCTCTATCTGCTTCTTGTAGATGGACCATTCCTCTTTCCCATGTGGCTGTACCAAGGATGGCTGCGGGAACACAGAAGGTCGCATTGAGTTCAACTCCACCAGGGTACAAACGCATTACATCCACACTATCATGAAGCTGGAGCTGGAGAAGAGGCTGGAGGAGCAGTCTAGCACAGAGGAGGAGGAAGAGAACACGAGCGAGGCCACCCCATCGCAGACTACCCCTCACGGGCCCCTTGGTTTACCCATTCAGGCCGAGCACCCCTCCATACCCGCAGTGCCCTCCTTCCCCTTTAGCTCGGAGCTGGCGGCAGCTGGAGAGAACAGCTGCAGTAGCGATATGACAGACTTATCAGACTCTTCAGGTCAGAGTGAGTACTCCGAGGCAGGCGAGAGCCCGTGTGAGCATCGCACCCAGCTGGATGTCGACGAGAAAGGCCTTAGCCGCATCCTCAGTTTCAGCGACACAGAGAACTGCTCAAGAAGTAGCAGGGACGGTGGGGATAAGAACAGTAAAGACACTTGCTGCCCAGATCAACGGCAAGAGCAACAGCAGCCATCTACGGAGGCATTTAGTAGCTTTAGCATGGTGGATTTTGCTGACGAGAATGACAATATAGACGTTGCACTGTTGGACTCTGAAGAGGATCACACAGACAATCGAGCAACAGCCATCTCAGAACTTTTGGATGAGAACGCCAACCAGGGAAACGCCCTATTCCATAGCAGTAGTGTGCCACACACACCTTCCCCCACCATCGATCGCTCAGCAAGCTATAGCATGGACCTGAGCCTCTCTTCAGAGTCAGACCTGGAGTTCTTTGACGGTTTCCCCTGCTTGGGGCCCAGCTCGCTCTACAACTCCCTCAAGGAGTACGAACACATGGACAACTTTTTTCAGTTTCAGCTGCCTAGTTACCCCAGCCTCCCTCCGGCTAGTGACCCCGGGACCTGCCTCCTGGAGTCACTGATTGGCCTTTCAGAATCCGTCCCAGAACCCCCTGCCACATTTACAGACAATCAGCTGTTGGAGGAAGCCATGAAATTGTCTGTGATGGAGTCTGTGAAAGTTTGACAAAACGTGAAAATTTGTGGACAGTGCAAGAAAAAAACAGGGGTTTTTCGGGGGGACTGTACATGCACATAAGATGTCAATGTCAACATGTTTGGTTTTTGGAGGAAGCTGTGATTTCCCTCTTGCCTAATAAATGTTAAAATTCCAGACTTGCCTTCAAAACGTTAGCAAAGCAGTTTGGGAGTATTGCTGTGTGAGATGGCAGCTAGTGTTAAAAGTGAAAAGATACAAAATAATGATCAAATTGACCAGGCCCACATAAACCAATGATGGCTCTCAATTCCTAAGAAAGCTCTTTTAACCAAACCAAGATCACCAACCATATGCTAAACAGGAATCAACCTTAATGAGGCCAGGTTGGGAATCTCAACACAGCTGAATGTGCACCTCAGGGATTTTTTTCTAGCTTTCTAGCTTTTGGAGGCAATGTGTGGTGACCATTGCTGTGATGGGCATGGTTTTGCCTTCATATGAAAGTCAAATCACAACATAGTCCTGTTCATATCCTCCCTTTGGGCCCAGATGACTTGAGTAGGTGGGGTCCTCCTTGTGTTGAATCCTGAAGCTAGTGGACTCTTTCTCCTCAAGATCTTTCCTAAGGGTCTTATATGGTACAAAAAAAAATCCCTCTAAAAGCTCCTCGATCAGCACTTTATCTGTGAAAATAGTTATATATGAATAGGCATTGTTTTGGTTGTATGGGGTCGATTCAACAGTTCAACGCTAAATTATGGAGTTTCATATTTATGAGCGGGGTAACTAGAAATAATGCTCATACCATTAAAAGCTGTAGCTGTATTGTCTTTATTACTTTTGTTTTAAATTATTTCCTTTATGATTTTATTTTATTTATTTCAGATTAAGCCTACTTTCACTCAAGAAGCACTGTGGTTTGATATTTTCACCTGAAAGTGCAATCTTCCTTCCTTTTTTCCATATCACGTTTTGGCATTGTTATGGGAAATAGGACCACAAGTCCATCGGAAAGTATTTAATATCTATTCTCTTATACAGTACATTTAACATTTTTTTTTGTAACTTATTATGTCATTATTTCATTAGTTATTTAATTTAAGACATTTTGGCAATAAAATGGGCTGTTGTGAAGTTTACTGGATGTGCCTGCTTATCAGGGGAGCCATGCCTGCCAATGGTGTGTGCACAGTGCTTCCATTTAAGCTTTGGGACTGAAAACTGTGGAATCTCCCTAATCACTGAAACTAAATTATGGGTCTATTGTATCGCTGCCTATAATGTAACCATAGAAAATTACACTAATATTTTGTAACTAATTTATGTAGGTTGACAAAAGAATTCTAATCACTGACAAATTGAATATTTTATTAATAAAATGAAATGAGTAATTTTCAATCTGGGACAACCTTTGTAATATATGAATTATAGAGAAATGTATACTTATGAAGGTTATCGCTCTCTAGCATTCTGAAGTATTTTTCATAGGCAGTCTTATGGTTAGATATCTTAGCAAAATGCCACTAAAAAGTAAATTGCAAAGATCAATTTGATTGTACTCTGAATTTTCTGGAAGTCTGTGACTTGGGTTACATTATGTTATAAATTCAACATGTTAAAGGTTTTTGTGGATAAAAACTGCATATATTATACAATTTTTATCACACACACAAAGCCTGAAAATTGAAGAGTTGCCTCATTAATTACAGAACAAAACCTTTCAAAGGTGATTCTGCTGTCACCAGTGTGAACAGTTGAGGGACACTAGAGAGCTGATGTACATATCTCACCCTTTCTACAGCTGTGTCAACAGCCTTTCTGGACCCTTTAGAAATTATGCATGCAGGTCCTGTTTGTTAAAACTTGTTCTGATTAATTGTATACTTTGAAAAGTGCAGAGTGCACATTGGAAATGTATTATTCGCTTTTTGCCTTTTTGATTACTTTGAAATCCATCCGATATATGTTCTTATGCCACGAAGAGGGCACTGAATTTTGCAAGCAAACATTTGTTTCTCTTGTATAAAACATCAATTCTCATGAAGAAATGGCAACAGTGAGTGTTTATCAATGTAATGTATTACAGTACAGCTTTTTTTTATTATTTTCAAAGAACGTGTCTTACTTTTTGCCTTTTGTGTTGTACATATTTCTGCTTGAATGGTCCTGCAGAGCAAACAAAGCTGCTTTATTTTTTACATATTCACACTTTAACCTGCTGTTCAAAAACAGTTTCTTTCATCTAAGCCATTTTGACAGCCTGTCCCTCCAAATAATAATAAAAAAAAACATTTTCTAAATTCTTGACTCTGTTATTTTTCATTTGTTGATATGTCAGAGTGAACTTCCACTTACTTTATGCTACATAATAAACCTGTCAACTGATTCAGAGGCAGAAGATAAATAAAAATGCCCACAGTGTTGCTTTCTGTCAGTTCAAGTATATTTTATGTAGTCTTAGCTACCTAACACAAAACTGTTTCAAATGTTTTATGTTCTAAACTACAAAAAACTATATTAAAACAAAATGTACAGTTCACATTCACCTTAGGTTAAACGAAAGAACCGTCTTTTTGCCTTTTTTGTGTGTGTTAACCACTGGAATTCATCTGCGGTTTCTGGTCTCCATGGCTAAGAGAAAAACACCGACTTTACGTGATGTCATGCTGTCGTCTCCTGACTACCACCACAAACATATGGCTGGAGATCCCAGACAAGAAGGAAATGTCGGGCCAGTGACTGCATATAGCTCACATGTGGCCATCATTAAGAAAATTTGGTTGTCGTTAAAAGTCTTTTGGTGGATGTTGCAAGAATTTTTTGGTTTTCTTTGATTCTGGCTACATCAAAAAGGTTTTACCCCTTACTGTCATATTGCCACTTGAGTCTTTTTTGCTAATAGAGGTCCAGTCCCTTTGGTCTTTGCTTGAAAACATCCATTAAGACATCCTGAGGAATTTTCCATCCTCTGGGGTTGCAGCTTGGGAGGTCAGAAGATCAGGATTTCTACTTAAAGTGGTATTCGCCCAGTGACCCTTTAACTGCGGACTGCATTTGCAGACATGCTGGTTGTAAGCAAAGTACATCCACCCAGAATGCATCTAGAAAGCCATATATTTCCTGAGATTGTGAGAAATTACAAGAGTCCTGAGAGGATCCAGCATGCTGTTTAGTCTAAACATGAAGCACTTACGCCACCCTCTGGATAAATTAAGAACTACATGCAAATAGTTAAATTCAGAATAACTGTATGTTAAACACAAATGACTGAGATGCATAGACTTTTTATTTCACAGGTTCCATTTTGCAGTTTGGACAAAACACTGTGGCATTTACAAATTCTCCAGAACCTGAAAAAAAAACAAACACAAAAATCAGGCAACTGATAAATGATGACATAGTCTGACTCAAACAGTTATGAATGAATTAATCACAATCTGGGATTACAATAGACTTTGCGGTCAAACACAGTGATCAAGGTAACAAGAAGCTTACTGAATATATCCAGTCTTGGAAGGAAGACACTCTGGTGAAGACGGTGGGTTTAGACACTTGGTTGCATGCACCAGATGGACCATAGCTGACAATACCATGGACTCTCCATTCTCCATCAGTGAAGCAGTTCAGGGGACCTCCAGAGTCACCCTGGGACAGGTAGCAATAAGAATAGACATTTGTCCTCATTCATACAGCCTTTTCTTCGCCAATGAAGAAAAAATATGATTTGGAAAAGTCTTTTTATGGAATTTATGGAAAAGAAAAAGTTTTATTGCCAGAAATGAAAGCCAGAGTATTATTAAAAAAGCAAAAGAAGAATTTGCTTCTGATGTTTTCTTCTTTTAAAAATGTTGCTACATTAAAACAAAAAACAAATTCAACAAATTCACATTGTAATTTAAGGTTGAGGCAAACTGGTTTCACAACAACAACAATATCCCATGCATTAGGAAGATACACTTTTTTTTTTCTTTACCTGGCAGCCTGATATGACTCCATCCCCTCCAGCACACACCATGGTTCTCAGAGCAATGCTGCCCCACCACTGAGGCTGGGAGCACACTGAATGCTCCACCACTTTGATGGGAGCCTCCTGTAGGATGTCAGGGACACTTCCTGTGAAAGCTGTGAAAACAGTGAATGCATAAATGTGAACATGTGAGCATGGCATGTGTGGACATACAGAATATGTATTATATGTGTGTGTCTACTCACAGTCCAATAGTCCCCAGCCGGTGATGACACATTCGAAGTCATGAGGCAGCATTTGGTCAGGATAGGGAAATTGGGCATAAGCCACAGCGCCGTTGTCGTACACAGGTTCAGCCAGTTTCATCAGAGCAATATCATTTCTATAGAAATGGAAATATTAAAAATTTTATCATGTAGTATAAAAATCCTGGATGTAAAAAATGCTCAGGACTCTGAAATCTATCCCTGAGGGCCAATACTGTCAGTAAAATTGTTTTTGAACAGCTTGTCGTTTTTAAATTGGGGCTAAATTAAGAGAAGTGGACTATTACTTTACCCTTTGCCAAGGTCTCCAGTCCAGCTAGGGTGGACAATAACTTTTTCCACATTGAGAAACTGCTCACTACCGTCATTCTCATACAGGTTATATTCACCCACTGCCACACGGTACATGTTACCATCCATGCTGGTAGGAACAAAAAACAAGAACGCAATATGCTTACTTACAATCATCTGTGCAGAAAACAAGCAATAAGCACATAACAGGATTGCCAAGAATTGTGCATGACTGTTAAGTGCATTTAGTTTGACATTAAGGCAGACTTCCAGATGTGGGAGGTGTGATATTGATGCCAAAAGCCCCAACCTGAGGATACAGTGAGCAGCAGTCATAATGTAAGAGTGACCAATGAGGGAGCCTCCACAGATGTGGTAGAAGTAACCATCACCGTATGAATCATACTGGAGAGAAATCTGAGGGAAAACACAGACCAAATAAACACAGTTACAGTGGATAGTTTACTATTATTTCAGTATGATGGTCACTAATATGTCTGTGATTGGCAATGAGAAATTTAAAAAAATGCACAACACATTCAATTTTGAACTGCCTGAACATTTTGAACAAAAACGTTGATGGTAATAAAGCCACAATCTTCTCATATTGGACAAAAGTACACCAAAAGTGTTGAATGTTAATTACATTGATACACCTTTTGCACAACTGAATGGCTTGACCAAACTTGGAGAGACTCATTGTGATAATGCATAACCTACTGCACTGTAAGAGTAATTCAAAGAGTTTCGGTTTTACCTGCCATTTCCAGGTTTTGGGTGGAGCATCATGGCCTCCTATGACTCTGTCATTCTGCACACCATAGTTGAAAGATGCCTTAGCACAAATCAACCCTATAGTGTATAAGAATATAGTATAGAAAGAAAGTATGCATTGGTGCAGTGTTCACAAAATCACTTGCAACACTTAAAAAGTAGATTGCAGCATGTTGATACATTTCTTACCAATGCAGGACAGAAAAGCCACAAGCCGAATCATGTTGGAGGACTGAGTACCAACTGAGTACCAAATGCAGTTGGGTTTCATCTATTTATATCATTTTCAGACTGGAAGACCTTCAGAAAGTATTGGGCGTTACCTGCCACTATCAGCAATACATTTGGCTAATATCAGATCGAACATACACGTCAGGTTATACTGGGGAACAAATTATTCACAGTGTGAGATTTCTTCACAGGAATTTATTTACATCTGTCAAAATCCATATAAAATACTGTAAATATGAAATATTATTTTACATTTGTATTAATTTAGAAACTTTAGAAACAAGTGCCCTCATTTCTTATCAGCTGATGGGAAAAGAGCAGGTGTAGTCATATTAAAGCAAGGTCATCTAAACCGTCTGGGAAAAGCTCAAATGTCTCAAACACAAATTTTGCTGCAGATAACGGTCATAACAGCCAATGAAAAGAAGAAAACGTCCCACAGCGTGCTACAGTATCAGATGTTATCCAACTCAATATTGAACGAGACAAGACATATTCATATTTCAGTGAAAGATAAATATATTCAATTAGTGTAGAACAAACATAAAGAACTATATGTACATAATGAGTTTCATTGCCTGTAGAAATATGTGGAGGGAACAGCAGCATTTGATGAAACACAAAACAGTCTATTACAATTGTAAGCACTTTGTAGATAATGAAGTGGTTGGCGAGTGACTAAAACTGCCTGAACATATGCTAATGTCTCTGGCTGGATAAGGGGAAATCAGACGAGGCGAGGCAAATTTATTTGTATAGCACATTTCAACAACAAGGCAATTCAAAGTGCTTTACATAAAACATTAAAGGCATCAACACAGAGTGCAAAGAAAACCCATTATAAAAGGACATTTAAATGCAATTAAAAATAGTTATTAAAGAGTTAAGAGAATAGAAAATAAAAATAAGCTAAAATAGAATAAGACAGATAAAAAATGTGAGAATAAGAGGAAATGAATCAAAAGCCTCAAATGTGATTTAATCAAAGGCAGCAGCAAACATAAAAGTCTTCAGTCTTGAATTAAAAGAACTGAGAGTTGCAGCAGACCTGAAGTTTTCTGTTGTTCCAGATATGTGGAGCATAAAAACTGAACGCTCCTTCTCCATGTTTAGTTTTGACTCTGGGGACAGAAAGCAGACCTGTCACAGACGACCTGAGAGGTTGTAGCAGAAGATCAGGAATGTGTTTTAGTATTTTAAAATCAATTCTTTGACAGACAGGAAGCCAGTGTAAAGATCTAAGAACTGGAGTGATTTGATCCACTTTCTTGGTCTTAGTGAGGACTCGAGCAGCAGCGTTCTGAATCAGCTGCAGCTGTCTGATCGATTTCTTAGGGAGACCTGTGAAGACACTGTTACAGTAGTTGAGTCTACTGAAGATAAATGCATGGACACGTTTTTCCAAATCCTGCTGAGTCCTTTAATCCTTGATGTATTCTTAAGGTGATAGTAGGCTGACTTTGTAATTGTCTTAATATGGCTGTTGAAATTCAGGTCTGAGTCCGTGACTATGCCAAGGTTTCTGGCTCAGTTTGTGGTTTTTAACATTACTGATCGAAGCTGAACTGACTTTAATGGTTCTTCCTTGGCTTCAAAAGCAATTAACTTCAGTTTTATCTTTGTTTAATTGAAGAAAATTCTGGCACATCCAATCATTGATTTGTTAAATGCACTTATGCAGTGCTTGAATTGGACCATAGTCCCCTGGTGATATGCTTATGTAAATCTGTGTGTCCTCTGCATAATTATGGTAACATATTTTGTTGTTTTCCATAATCTGAGCCTTGGTTGATCAGAGTGATCAGGATGATCAGGATGACCAAGGTGCTTCAGTATGACCTAATAACATAAAATGACATATAAATACAGACTAACAAACATAATATCCCTAACAGTACAAACTCTTTCAAGATGTTCTCACCAAATTATACACTAATGTTCAGTAGTAGCTGTATCGTATTGCAGCCTAATGTAAAATGCCCACTTTCTTGTGTTTTAGACTAAGATATGGGAGATAATTTACTTTCAAAACATGTTAAAAGAGTAACTGTTACTCTTGTAACATGTTTTGAAAGTAAATGCATTACTTTGCATAATTTGTAACAGCAAACAATTTATGCTAGGTAATGCAGTGGGTTTATTCTCTTGGGGCATATTAACCCAATAGGCAGGTCTCTACTAAATCAGATTAGCAGCATACCGGCTGACTACTAACCAGTTATCTATTTAATGATTTGCTGTAAAAAGAGAAGAAAAACTAATGGAAAAGTTATTAAAAATATATGTGATGAAATGTTGAATTTGTTTGCCTCAGTTGTGCTCCCATTAAGGCTTCAAACTGACAATTATTTTTTTTATGTAAATTTCTTGTTAAATGTCCGTAAAATTTTATTTCATTCATAAGACTATAAAGCCTCTACACTAGCGTTGTCTGTTGCTAGGCAACCGCGTAGAACACCGCTTCAAGGACGGCTAATCGAACACAGGCTGCTCCGTCTCGTCATGGAGCTCAAACTCAGCACAGCTCGATTTTTCTGGCATCTTTGTTTATTAGCTTTGCCTGCAGTCAACCTGGCCGCCTGGGCTGCAGGGTTAGCTAGCTTCAATCAGCCGTGTAGCCTCCAGTAATGACTTCTAACGTTACTCTACCTCAGTGACAGTCAGTCAGTGTTATTCTAACGTAACTGTTAAACGCAATGGGTTTACCGCAGAGCTCGTTTTTGTCGGACGGGGGAACTAACAGTGGATATCATGTCCATGGGGTACGTTGTTGTAGCGTGACTTGACTAGTGTAAGGTTGTATTAATGACAGCGCTCAGTTTCCTCCTTACAGCTCCTTTTTATTGAATGTGGGTTACCCACTTTTAGCTCACTGACACGTTAACCATTATAGTGCTGAACAGTAGTTATTGTCACTTTTATCCACGAAGAAAAACAATAGTTGGTTGTTCAGGTTATTCTGTAAATGTAGCTAATTTGTGAAACCGTGGACGCGTCATAATGGTGTCCGCCTATGATGAGGTGGCATTTGGCAAATATCCAAGCTATGTGACAGTCATTATCTAGGAATTACTGCAGAAACTGTATTGTTAGTATAGTTACTAGCGAGGATGTTTTGTAACGTTACATAATAACCTATTTATCATTTTAGGAACAGCTGTGCAGGACAATATCTCGCACTGAGGATCCCCTTCCCCAAATTCTTGCTACTGCAATGCCTTGAAGCGACACATGGGGGCGACTGTAACAATGTACCCTTTCAAATAAACCATACATGTTTTGTTTTATCATATTTCAGGTACAAGAGGACTCCCCTGCTCTGAGAGCAGGACTGGAGCCATTCTTTGACTTCATTCTCTCTATAGGAAATACCAGACTTGTGAGTAGACTCCAATGATGCTCAAGTCAAATGTGGCTTTGGCATGTCCTGTCATCAAATGCAAAAACATTGCACTGAATGTGCATTTCAAATTAAGTAATCTGTTGTTCAGGGTTGTGTATTTACAATGAGAGAAATTAATGAATTGACTTGTGAATCAGACAGGTGAGGTGAGGAGAAAATAAATGGCAATCAGATCAAAAGTGAGACTTGAATTATTGAAGATAAATTTATAAAATATATCACTAAGTCACTAAGTTTAGTTAAAAATATTAAAGCCAGCTCTGATGGTTTTTAATGAGGAGCACAGCAATGACATGAGCAATGTTTGGTCGATATGCATGAATGAGCTCATGAAGTTAAAGCAGTAGATATTGTAGTAAAAATGTTGTCAACCATGTATATTAAATTTTTAAAAAAATCATTAACTGCAGGACATAACAAGGACCTGTGATCCCTAGCCAGGTAATTCAGACTTCTTTTTTTTTTTTTTTTAGAAATTTACATTTTTTTATGTAAATCAACTTCAGAAGGTGGCGATCCTTTGGAAACATGCCACCATGAATCCTGAGGTTTTGTTATCATGATTACCTCATATGCTATATATAACCATCTTATCTGTATTTCCTGTATTCCCCTCCCTATTTGCATACATTTGAACTTGCATACAAGTTAATATTAGACCTCAGTAGTCAAATCAAGTGGTTATCCTCCAAAGTTACAATCATTTTAGAGCAAAATGCCCTCTTTGTGTTACTGTCCCTCCACTGCAGCTCAACAAGGAAACACTGATAGAAGGAATTTCATACTGAAAAGACTTCAGCTTTGCCCAATTGATTTGTCATCACAGCAAGTTGCAGTTTTATAAAACATTACATTTATGGTATAACAAAGATTAACATATTAATTTTGGCCTGGTCCTATTAACTAATTTTGGACAATGTAGGTGTACGTTGTGGTGACTTGCTATGGATTTTATTTTGCTTTGATATGCTGTTAGGTGTTTTTTCTAACATGGCTCTATTGTAATGTGCACTCCTGTGTAAACCCTATTTGACAGCCAGTTTTTCTTTCCCCTTAATAACATTTAACCATCAGGTCTGAATCATAGCCTCAGGAGGGAAAGTGGCCTTACAGTCTGCTGCCATAATCTCATTTCATGTTCTTTTACATGCAAGCTGGTTCTCCATGTCTGCACTGTCACAGCTGGATTAGTCCATATTTCTTTGTTTCTCCAGAATAAAGAAAGTGACTTGCTGAAAGACCTTCTAAAGGCCAATGTGGAGAAAGCGGTCAAACTTGAAGTGTACAACTCTAAAACCCAGCGGGTGAGAGAACTGGAGGTGACACCCAGTAACATGTGGGGTGGTCAGGGTCTGCTGGGCGCTAGTGTCCGCTTCTGCAGCTTCGAAGGAGCCAACGAAAACGTGTGGCATGTCTTGGTAAGTCAAGTTGAGTTAGCACAGATAGAAAAGTTAAACAAAAGACAGCTGTAAAAGGATAAAAAATCAAATTAGCGTAAGTATTAATTTGCTAACTTGCTAGTGAATCCTAACAATTGAAAACATGTTGAGTCATATTTTTGTTGGTATGTATGCGTGTCAGCAGCCACTGAATGGTACCCACTTGAATTTTGAAGAAAATTGAAAGTGTTATTGTTGTTCAAAAATTCCCATGTAACAGAGTAAAATCATTTCCAGTTAATTCAAACCATAACTTATCTGTTGCAGACAAAGTATCGTCCTGTTCAAGATTATTTTGTTGAATTTATGTTGTGGTTTTGAATATAAAATGCTTCAGTGACCATCTTTCCCTTGTTAGGATGTGGAAGCCAATTCCCCTGCAGCGTTGGCCGGCCTTATTGCACATGATGACTTCATTGTGGGAGCTGACCAGGTGTTGCAAGATGTAAGTTTTTTCTTTCTCTTTCTTTTATTCATTACAAGCTGGTCAAAAAGGCACAGTCATACATGAACAAAGTCTACAACAAAATCTCTCTCATTTTGTGTAACCCATGCAGTCAGAGGATTTCTTTTCTTTGATTGAAGCCAACGAGGGGAAACCTCTGAAGCTGCTCGTGTACAACACACAGAGTGACCATTGCAGAGAGGTAGTGGTGACTCCGAATGGAGCATGGGGAGGAGAGGGAAGGTAGGTATTATATCTTCAAATTGAAGTTGAAGTGTTTTTTTAAATTTCTACAACCTGATATTATCATGTCGCAAGTATATGTCCATACACAATAAACATTTATGGTAATGCCCTTGTCTTGTTTATGTTAATTTTTTAGCTTAGGCTGTGGTATCGGCTATGGCTACTTGCACAGGATCCCAACTCGTCCAGTTCAGCCCAACACTGAGACTAAAAGTGTTCTACAAACCACAGTCACTGGCAGCAGTGAAGAGCTGGTTGCAAGTGACACTGAGGTACAGGTTATCACATCCTTTTTTACATGACAGTAGATGTTCTTCGTTAGGATTTTTACTTTAGTTTAGTTGTGTGGATTACTAGTCTGACATACAGTATCTGTTCTCTGTCCTCAGCAACCCTCGGTGACTGCAGGTAGCCCCTCTGGTGTCAACAAAACAGGTTTGAATCAAATTGAAGAAGCTGTGCAGGAGTTGTGTGTAACCTCACCCACACCGCCAGCTATAGACTTTGGTAACCAGAACTCATTTTAGGAGTATTCATTTGTTTTCAGTGTCTCAGTTGTTTTCACACAACTTAAAATGGACATTTGTTCTATGTGAATGGCAGACATTTCCAACATACCCGAGGCACTTACTCCAGACTTGTCAGACATGGTTTCCACCAATGACATGGGCCACAGCTCCATGTTTGCTAATTATGGAGATGACTCTTGTGATCAGTATAGCTTGGGTGAGTACCTCTGTAAGTGATTGAACTGTGCAGCGCAAAGGTGCAGTTACGTGTTTTCAATGCCATTCTGCTTATATGAATTATTATGATTATGATTAAAACCAGCTATTTTTATCACACCTCATAGTTATGGGTTTATTTAATTGCTTAGGCGGTGCGTTTTTTTCCTATTCCTGAGGAATAAAAATAGTCCACCTAAATGAAGAAAATGTGATTTTTTAAATAACGATGATGTACGTTCCTTTGGATAAAAGCATCTGCTAAATGAAACTGTAAGATTGTAAGATATTAGCAACAATCTAAAATATCAGCTGGGTCAGGTTTTGGTATGATTTTGTAATTAAAACATATCAGACTCACAGGTAAAGACTTTATTAAGGACTTTACACACAAACCAGTTGATGGATTTATAAATAGCTGGTGTAACCTTGTCCTACTCTGACTTTCACTGTTTACTACTAGATCTACTATACACTCAATACCAGGGACTGATTGTTTATAACTGTTTTAACTCCCAGGAACATTTATTTCTTACAGATACCTCATCTGCAGACCAAAGACCTTCATCTCCAGAGAAGGAAGAAGAATCCGACCTCCAGGAAACTGTGCAGGGTCATGGTTTAGACCTGATCACCAGCACTTCTCCAAACAGCGAGGGTGGTGACGACATCATTGGCCTTGAAGTCACCACAGAGAATCTGTCTGACACAAGTATCCCAGAGGTGCAAGATACTAATTCTGATCCCTCAAGCTCAGCCCGTATTATGAAGGAAGAAACGCCTGAGAGTGCAGTGACAGAGAGTTAAGAGGACTGCTGCACTGCTGCTTAATCAACACTGGTTCGAGCTGACTTGCATAACAGAACAGGAGATTTAGAACACATTATGATACAGAAAGCTGTAAGTTGCATCACTGGAGCTATTTTTTAATTTCCAAGAGTTTTTATTTATACACAGGTGCCATTGCTGCATGCTCAATTGCACATTTAAGAAGATTTTATGTTGACTGGAAAGACCAGAAAGGCAGATGCAATATGAATGTACTCCATATTTTACGCATACTGCATTCAGCATCAAACAGGATGAAGCCTTAGTTGAGTCTTAGCTGCTGTTATTTATCAATGTCATCCTGGTTTGCACTAAAAAGCCAAAGGTTAATAATATTTCTTGTTGCCCTTACCATCATCACCTTATAAATTGTATGAAACACTGTAGAAAAAGAATGCTTAAGCTGGAATTCACGCAGATCCATCATGTGGTTTTTATATTTTGGAATTTGGGCTTTATGTTTTTATTTTCATGTAGGTTGAGTTTGAGGTAAATATATATGTAGGGAAAAAAAGATTCTTTTAAATCTCAGGCATTTACTGTTAAGCCTCTTTGCCTTATGTCTCATTTGAAATTTCCTTTCATACGTGTGGGTTGAGTTTCGGTTGTTGTAAACGAGCAGCATGTTGTGAACATGTTTGATGCAGCTCTTATTGTTTTCTGTTTCTCTTCTTGACAAAGTTTTAAGTTGAATTAGGTTCCTGATTTTTATGGATGGACAAAAATATTCAAATATTTATTAAAAAAGAAGCTACTCAAGATAAAGCTGCAGCAGTCTAATTAATGTCTATTTGGATTCTATATAAGCAAAAGTTTCATTGTTTTCTGTATTTTAACCACCAAAGTGACACACAGACAATATAACATACATATATACCCGTTATAAATGAAAACACCTAATACAGTAAATGTTGATATCAAGATCAGGCATTTATACGGGAGTGACTTCATGTTTTGAGCCAGCAGGTGTCAGCAAACACCTCATTATAGCTCTTAACATTGAAAGCTTGAGTTTTCTGCCACTGCAGCTTCAAAAAATGCTGCCAGACTAGGTGCCCTGTTTCAAATTTACATTAATGAATTAAATGTTTCTCCACAATGTTTAAACAAAAATCACATCTCCTATTTCAACTGTTATCTACAATAATAGGATAAGTGATGTCTTGTTTGCTCCAGCAGAAAAGGAGCAGCTTGATTTAGAGGGGTATGAAAAAACTTAACAACACAGACACCTCTAAGACCTGGTGACATGATGCATCATTTCTACCTTTCATATGACATAATGCTGCATATGTTGTGCCAGAAAAACTCATCTCTCTTCTCTCAACTCTTTTAAATTAGGAGCAAAAAAAGGGGGCATCAAACATTAAATCATAGATATTCTGTATATTGTATAATGTAAAATTGATTATTTTTTTGGTCATTATGTAGGGACCAATTTTTGCTTATTATTTTTTTTTGGCTGATTAATCCCATCCCTAAAGATCTTTATGTTCTGATTAATGGGCTGTACAGAGCACCAACCATTAATGATAATGCTTTTCTCCTCTCGATTACTCATTTAAAAAAAAAAAAAAATCTATTCTAAATCAGAATGACTAAATACTGAAGAGACGTGGAAAAAAAAGCAAGGAAGCTACAGTAGTGAGATGTAGCAGAGGGGGAATATGCCTCAATTATTTACCAGGGCACTCCTCAGTTGGAGGGGGGGATGGGCATTAAGGGAAAGAAAAGACTGTATGGGGGAAGAAAGAGGAGAGGGAGATGGATTTGTCTTTATCCACTAGAGAGTGGTGTCCTTAAGGACGTTTTCCTCTGGCACACCTGTGTATGTGTGTGTGTGTGTGTATTAAATAAGGATTATGTTTCTAAGCCAAATAAGGAGTAGCTCAGTAGCTTTGGCTCTGCCTACACGCTGAAATGTAATGATGTTGAAATTTCAGTAATGTAAAGCTTGTCTTAAGTAGCGAGTTAGATTTATATTTTTCTACTCAGGGTGATTACACCGTTTCATTGCCTCCATGTTAGGATTTGCAACATGAAGATAACATTATTTGAAGAAGCTGCCCGAGGCAAAAAGCCAGCAGCTGCGTGCCAGGAGGAGCCAAGAGGTGAAGTGTATAGGGGGCCACCTCTGGAGGAACATGCCTTGCCTTCGTTTTCTCCTTTTTTCTGAGACTGTTTCAAAGGACACTGTGACGCAGCTGAACCCGCTTGTCAGCTTAGCTTTATCTCAAGCCCTGAGAGGCTCGGCTCACAGGCACCAGCATAGTGCCCGTTGCCTTAGCCTGTCGTTGCAGCATGACAAATTGTGAAATAGAATAAGTACAGAGAAAGAGAGACGGGGGTGGGGGGGGGGGGGGGGGGGGACATGGATGATGGGAGAGAATGAAATACTGTAGGTATAGAGATAAGGCTGGAGAGAGCATTGAAAACTGAGCGAGTAATTGCTTAGATGACAGTGGTCACACATCTCCAAATAAAACTGCATCTTGCTCTTTTTAACCCTTTTTTTCTTATGTGAATTTGCAGCGGTTGACTCTATGTAGCTGGAAAAGACTTAAATCAGCATGTGCGGATGCTGAAGCGACATGTTTAGTGACATGTTTATGGCATGTATGAGTGAGAAAAAATGCTACAAACAGTCACATAACTGTTCACGTGTGGGTGCAAAAATCCCCAAGACACTCACAGACTTCTATTTTCAGTTTTTGTCGCCTTCCCACCCTAATCACAGATACATCGGTGCGATGCAACCTATATTTGGAAGAGCTGGGAGCTGTATTTGCATACAAGCACCATGCAGTTTTCTTCACACTGTGCATACCAGAGCCTGGGAATAATCTCAGTAAGTGCCCGTCTGTGTTAGACCACCAATGTACAGGCCGTAATTACATTCATTCATGCAAGAGGACTGTCACTCTGAGGGGCCTGACTTCATTAGGAAGTTGTTTTCATCTCCTGTTTGCTCCTGTTTGAACAGAAGACAGTCATTTGCTTCTAGTAAATATTGCACGTTTTCATCAATTTTCTCTTAAATTACACATCTAAACATGCATTAACCTTTATGACTAAGTAGTTTACAGTGCACAGAGCCAATATGTTGTGCTGCCTTGGTTAGCCTACAATGTGTAGCTTTGATATGTGCAGTGTGTAAGCAAACCAAATAAGAAGCAGCACTGTTGGTTAAAAATGCAACAAGTCCTCATACCTAAATGATAAAATAGGTTGTCATTGTCTTCCCAAACAACGTCCTGTGACAAAATATGATTCATATGAACATTTTCTTATTATTATTTTTAGGGTTTTTTTTTTTATACCTTTATTAGATAACTGACAGAAAACAGATGACAGGAAATGTGGGGCAAGAGAGAGCTGGTGAATGACTTCAAAGGTCCCTGGCTGGACAGCGGTAGACGGATTGATTACGTTTGGGCAACTAAAGCTACTTGGTTGAGGTTGGGTAAAAATTGTGGTTAAATGAAAACCAATGCTGACTGTTTGTAGGAGATGCAATGTGAATCATAGTCAAAGCCAGACACTTTTAAGATCATGGCCATGGCAAAAAAAAAACAAAAAAAAAACAACTACTCGATGAATAGTAGGAATAGTTGAACATTCTGTGAAATACACTTAAATCCACTTGGTTTGGATCTTCTCACCCAACTCAAAGAAAGAGAAAAGGATCCTGAACTATTCCTATAAGGTAAGAAAGGCTCCTGGTCATGGTTAAAAGACACATATGCTGACAGGCTATAACAATCACACTGTTTCTGTCTTTGCATCTGAGAACATTAGTCATTATTACATTATTAGCACGACCACATGAGGTCTCCTGTCACTAGTCACTAATAACACTAATGATGGCTCTGTACTATTCAAGCATCCCAATATATTTAATTACGTTTTTTACGACTGTGCTTTTCATGCTGAGACAATTCTTAGCTACGTCCGTGTCTGCGATCTTTGTCACCTCTCTCACTACACAACACTTTCTCTCTATTTCTATTACCAGAATCAGCTAAGTCACTTAAAATAAATCTTTAATCTTGTACAATTTGCACCAGTGTCCTGGTGACAAAACAGAAAAAAGATAAGGCAAACAGGATGCAGCAGCCAATAGAGGGGTTAAGTAAGAGTGCCCTGCTTTCTTTCCGATACTAATTGCCATTCAGCAGGGGTGAGAAGCTGGCCGCTCAGGACAGCACACATTGTTCTACTGTCAGGATGACCCTGCTGATGTCAAGACTGCACCCATCTGCTACTGTGGCTCCCTCAGAATGACTTCACTCTTGATGTATGCCGCCTTTCAGAGTCACTGTATAAGCCAAGGCATGCCATTTATCAACTAGATTGCTTCTTTAATTATCGTCCAATCATGTAATCATCCCTCAGGTGATTTCATTATTTTCTCTCATGTAACTCTTAATATAGGAGTCCAATAACTTTGATATTAAGCCATGAGCTGTTTGCTTATTACAGTTCTTTGTACAATATTATTCAGAGGCAAGATATTTGTTACTCATACTAGGCTGCTGCTTTCATCATGACACAACAAAAATATGAAAAACAGACATATTTGGCAGCCCACTATATAAAAATGTCAAATATCTGCAACTTCACGGAGTTGGCAGCATTTTTGGCTCTCAATTTTCTCACTTTTTTTTTTGTCTGATGGATCAGGAGGCCCTTTTGTTCTGGTGAGGAGCAGCAGATGAGACAGAGGGATAAGGGTTTGGCTCAGCCTTTCTCAGTGAATGTGAGTGAATGGAGAAACACAACTCGGCACGTTCCCTGCTGTTTTCCTGTGTCTGTGACATATTTGCTGTGACATCTCCACCACTACCCAGGCTTGGTTTTGACCCGATAGGGAGCTGTCTCTCGGAGTTAGCCTCATTTAGCAGTTAACTGTCGCCCCACAGGGCAATGCATGCCTGGCTTTGCTTTGCCCTCCTCAGTCAACATATATATACATGCGCACGATATAGCATGCAGTTCACAAAAGGACCCACAAAGCATGAAAAATTGGAATTTTGCAGGATTAGCTTGAATGTCAGAAACACCGGAGAAATGATTTTGTCATCTAGAAAATGTCAGGGTCATTGTTAGGTAAGGCTGTGAAACTGGAGCAGGACACGGTGTCATGTAGGTCTGCAGTTTCCAAACGTTGCAGGTGCAGTGCAGACATTTTGGATCATTTGCATGAAACCCAGTTTTGATTTCAGTGTTCCACAGCACATCCAACCAAAAGAAATCTTGAAATCTAGACAATATGCTCCCAAAAATGTTGTAACCACGGTGGGATCACATCAATTGATACATTGTGGCCCACAGAAAAGCCTGAATACGAGTGTACCAATTTTCCTCCACTGACGAATAAAATCCTCTGTCACACGATTTATTGTCCACTTAAACAAACAGCCCTGCACTTATGTCCAATTGTAGCTGCTTCAATCAGCTTTGCTTCTGCTCTACATTGTGTGTGTGTGTGTGTGTTCATGAACAGAAGACAGCCTGAATTTGACAACAGAGCATGTGCGTCACTCAGACTGTCTGTGTGAAGCCAGAATAGTACTGATCTACCTGATAGCTGAAGAGGCGTGTTTCTGCTGGGTGGCGCTGCCAGTATGGTGCTGAACTGTGTCAGCTTTTCAGAGCAAAATGGAGGCACCGTCTCATGGCGCCGGGAGAGAGGGATTAGAGGGAACGGTGGTGCAGACAGATAAATAAATGTAGAAAAATTATCCAGTAGAGCTGCTGGAGGTGTGCAGATGGGTGGGTGGGTACGGTGGGGTGGGGGGATGTGAAAATTCGTTTTTCTCTGCATGCTCGTGTTAATCTGAATCTCTTAACAAATTCAGCATGATTTGTCTAAGGTCATAAAATATATAACATTTCTAGTTAGTTATGCCATTACAGGCAATTATAACATGTTTTAATCTGGTGGACAGTACAATATGTTATCTAGATGTGCCATGAGTGCAAATACTGGATATGACTCATAATGTAACCACTAGACTGTGAATTTTCTCCTCTGTCCCGTCAGCTGCACAGGAACAAAAAGGCAGAATATATCAAACACCTAATTTCCGAGTCAGATATGACTAATATTGTTGTAACTGTCAGCTAGCTAACACCTGAGGGTTGACAGAGGTTTTGTTGCAGTGCTTTGATAGTGTGGCTCTGTGTACACACATTATTTTGATAAAACCTGAGCCCCCAGACACGGAGAGTGTAATAATATACCGACAGAGTTGGGAGGGGACACACAAGAGGGTCGATGAAAACAACGGCCAAAATGAGAGTAACCCGGTGGAAAATTGTGTGTGTGTGTGTGTGTGTGTGTGGGTGGGTGGGTGGGTGGAGTATGTACTGCATGTGTACTAAAGTGAAAATGTGCTATTATCAGGTTAGGCCAAAGCCACATTCTCCAACAGCGGCTGAGCTGCACAAACACTCAGCCTCCCCTTGAGATTACCTTTTTTTTTTTTTTTTTTATTTCGTAATTACTTTGCAGAGCAGAGGGAGAAGATGGACGCTGTGCTTTTCTCCTGCTGTGTGAAAGCTTCACTTATCTCATCTTCCTGCTCTAAATGGTCTGGCTTCTGTCAAAAGCTTTGCAATTCAGCCCTCATCCACGTTACTAATGCACCCTTAAATGCAGCATCAAATCAGGGGCCATTTGTTATGCAAGTCATTAAATTGCTATTAGGATTTATACGTGAGCAGCTATCAGTTGATGACATTAACAATCTATCATAATTATAGTGATTGTATGAATGGCCAGACTTTTCATTGGCAGATAGTGTAATTCAGCCATCCAGAGCCCGTGGGGGAAAAGCGGAGGAGGGGATGTCTGTATTTAAGTCAACACATGAAATACAGACTTTGTTTACCTAGTGAGAGGCAAACAGAGAATGGCAGGTGGGTCTGGGCCACCGCCTCAACCTGCGCCTGCAATTACTGTGATAAATAGAGATCAGAACACTCAGGTGACTTGGAGCGAGACAGCTGATCACTTATCTGGTGGTGAGTCATCAGCGGCCCCTACTGTCAACAACGCCCCATCAGACGCAAGAGTTGGAGGGAGCGTTGCGTATATGCATGCATCTGGATGTGTGTGTGTGTTTGTGTGTGTGTGTGTGTGTGTCTGCGTGTGTGTGGGGGAGGCTTTCAAAGCGCTGATGGCAAGTTTCCACAGTGGTCATCTAGTGTCCTCTGACAATGTGACTGTGGTCTCTTCAGTTTTCCAGCTCTGCCTACAGACACGTGTGTCACACAAACATGTAGATGAAGACACAAAGCGCAGCAAGCAGCAGTTCACTGGTTTAGATGTTACAATCCCTTTACTATATTGTGTCCTCTGCACTGTCTACAAGGCTACATATGGAAGGCTAAAAATGACAAGGTTAATTAATCCCTTTGCATAAACTTAATCACTCTGTCAAATGAATTAGTCTTTGTGTCCATAACACTTTCAGGCAGGGAAGATGAACAAGCTCATCTTGATTATGTAAAACTTTAAAAATAGTATGATGTTTGTAGCCAGTATGTGAAATCCATGCAGCTTTCCAGATGCAATAATGCAATATTTTCTTTGTCAAAGAACTTATGCAATCTGCCTTCAATCTCTTAAATAATTAACAACTAATAATTATTTAATAATTAACTTAAATGATTGCTTGTTAACATTTCTGTTTCCAGGAAACCGGCATGTGTGGTTTAATTGATTGCATTGTCTCTATCCCTATGGCAACTGGAAATTACCATGTAGGACATAATTACAGGGTGCTGCAAGATGTCTGAAAATTCATGAAATTGTCTCTTTTTTGAACCTCCCATTTGTATGCAACTCCTCCTCCTTATTTTCTATTCATTTTATGCACAAATTGATCTAGCAATTGATTTTAGTACCAGCTACATCGTACTATAGCTGCAAAGTGCACAGTGTTTCTTAAATGCCCACACTGGGAGAGAGCAGGGGTGAGCCTATAGGTGTTCCTGATGTGCAGGGAGCTTCAATCAAAGCTTCTTTTTTTTTCCAAAGGAGGACCATAATGGCGGAAGCTGCAGCTCATCATGTTGGCGTGACTACAGCAGCGTGCCCTGAAGTTAGCCAGCTGGCAGCTGCCGATTCTTCTCTTCCTTTCCATTGATGTTTCCCAGCCCAAGACTCCCATCATGACATTTCAGACAGCATGCAATTCTAGTAATAGATGTGAAGAAAAAAAAAATCTGCACTCTTGCACAGCTTAGTTAATATAACCTTCTGTAGCAGTTACAGCAATACATTCATATCGCTGACAGACACCATCTGTTATAATTGAAGTAGGAAGAATAAATTTAGATAGCACAATACATTCGCACAATGCTGTGGAACAAATTTCACCACCCTAACAAATACTGGATTAACAAATCAGCTTCCCTCTGTCTGGCATGGGAGCTGGCAGAATAACACAAAGAATCTTTTTCTTTTACCCTAAAAAATAACACCTCTGTTCTGCTTTCTATCCCCTCATATAATCCAAAATCAAAGTTAAGACAACATATCTTCAAAATGCTGTATGTTTTCAAATGTAACCCCTCAAAAACAGGGAATAAATGTAGTGAATAGCCTGCAATACAATATGAAACTCAAAGTGCTATTATATTGAAAAAAACAACAACATAGTATTATATTTTGTAATGCTTCCTTGACCACATTTGCCATTGTGGTTCCCTCTCTTCTCATTCTCTGCTGACCCATTGATAACCTCTAAGAACTGGCTGAGCTCTCGAGAGAAACAATCAATTGATCGGAAAGGCTCAGTAGGATCCATTTGCATCCAAGATTACAGTGGTCTGACTTGGTTTTGTGGTTGAAAATGGAGCGTGAGCAGCTGGATGTGTAGAGATATGTAAAGCTGCCAAGATGGTGTGCCAGGAAATCTCTATGTAGGTTTTGCTGAATTCCTGGATTCACAGCCAGATGATTGAAAATACAAAACCCGAGCAAATAACAACATTTTAGGAAATAAGCTTTCTTGCTGAAAGTTAGAATAGAAAATCAATACGACTCTCGTGTCAGAGTGTTCAGAATGACGCCGGATGCCAATTAGCGTAGCTTAGCATAAGACTAGAAGTAAGGGAAAACACTTACCCTGGGCTACAAAATTTATGCTAAGTTAAAGGGATGCTGACTGTAGCTTCGTATGTAGCATACAGACATGGGAGTATATTGATATTCTCATCAACACTCTTTATTCTCAACTCTTGGCAAGCAAAAAAGTGTGTTTCCAGACATGTTGATTATTAGACTGCCGTTCCTGTTAAAAATAAAAGATGAAAAATAAAATGCTGCTTTGAAATATCACACAGACACACACACACACACACACACACACACACACACACACACACACACACACACAGACACATGATTACTTTCTATTATAAGATGCTACAAAAAAACAAAAATCAAAATCAAAACAAGAAGTGGCTTTCATTTCCCCGATGATGCAAATATGATATTGAGCTTGTTTACACACAATCTGATACACTCAGAGAAAATATTAAAGGTCTTTGTAATACAATTGAACTATTTAGTCTGCTTTCAATATTCGATCTTACACACAGCAGCCAAACAGAGATATTACATTCTAACGTCTGGAGGTTATGATCCATAAAATAGGTACCTTATGTTAATTGGCCCCAGTGATTCAATTTGACTTAGGCTTTCTCTTATATTATTCCTCTCAGACTGCTGTCAGGAGCTTTTATCTCCATCTGCTATTCAGTGTGCACAAAGGAGCCTTTTATCTTGTCCATTGATTTAATAATAAAACCACTGTAATGTCAGCTCACCACCATACGCATGCAAACAGACATGGATAGTAGATAATCTATATGGAAACGTATTATACACAAAAGGTAAAAATATGATATGATAGTGAAACCAAATCAAATATCTGATTTGTTTTCTCTATCAAATCATATTTTTACCTTTTGTATTGGCATTTTTCATCATTTCATGATTTTCATTCCCTGCTTCAAACCCTCATCCTCATATGAATGGGAGTTTTTTTTTCCATCTGGTGCATCAAAAGATAAACAACATGCTCATTTTAGAAATGCTGTGAGAGGTGAAGCTTTTCTACAGACCCTGGTATTTGCTGGCATTTGAAATCAGGTTTTTACCAACACTGAGCAGTTATATTTGTATTTACAGGTGCCAGAATGTCCATCAATCCATTAAAATGTTTTCCAGTCCCAGCTGACAGTTGCTCTATTTATCATCTGCAATATATCAAAAGCTAAATTATTAGAGGACGCAACCATTTTGACTAATTTAGATCTGATATGGGAAAAGCAGTATTACGACCTAGTTTAGAAGCTCTTTTTATGTGTTGCATTATCTGTCCATGCCTATAGTTCACTGCCAAAAAGCATCAAAACAAAAGTGGTCATGCAAGCATATGTGGATTCAAAGATGACTCTGATCAATCAGTGTTTGATCTACAGGAAAAAAAACTGAGTATTAGAACACAATTACTGCTCCACTGAGGAACATGCAGCTCTAAGCTGCTTAGTTCTTAGCCCGTGACTCAATACATTAAATCCAGTGCATGAGTCAGCTACATTTAAAATCTCATTTCCCTCATTTCCTCTACCTCTTCCCTTTTTTTTCTCCTTAATCCGTGAAGATCTACAGCAAGGAGAGATAAAATGTATTGAAATTTGAAAATGGATGCCACTGAGTGGAGGCGATTGGGTTTAAAGAGCACTATGTTTTGGGTTGTTTTTTTTAAACTCCCTTTTCTGTACAATTTTTGGGAGTAAGATTGTGTTTTTAACCACATAATGGTTAGTTACAGATTATAAAATGTTTGAGATTATATATTGTATATACACTTGGCCAAAAGTATGGGAACGATGGGATTGTTGAACATCTCGTTCTAAACCAAAGGCATTAACATACTGCTTTAACACCCTCCACTCCTCTGGGAAGTCTTTCCACAAGATGTTTGAACTTGGCTGCAGTGATTTGCATCCATTCATCCATTTGAGCATTAGTGGGGTCGCGCACTGATTGTAGGCAATCTGTGTTCCAGTAAAGTTGTGAGCTGTAAAACAAGTCAAGTCAAGTCAATAGCCCAATATCACGAATCAGAAACTTGCCTAAGAGGGCTTTACAGCCCATACAGCAATACAACATCCTTTATACTTAGACCCTCAATTTGAATAAGAAAAAAACTCCCTAAAACGTTTAACAGGGAAAAAATTGAGGAAACCTCAGGAAGAGCAACAGAGGAGCTCCTAGGACGGACATGCAATAGATGTTATGTGTACAGAGTAGACCAAGAAATCAGAATTGCGGTAATACAGCAGGATGACAAAAAAAGCAAAACAATAAGCTGAAAGACGCTAAAAAGCTGAGTGGAACCGCAAAGTAGCCTATGGTGATAACTCTCTATTGGTTCATCACTACAAATTACTCCTTTTGCATCGTACATTTTCATTTGATTCATTGTTCATATTAAAAATACTGATTAGAGTAGCTTTAAGCTTTTCCTTAATTAGAACTAAGGGGCCTAGCCAGGGGTGTCTCATACTTTTGACCATATAATGTGTGATATACTCAGAGTAAAATGTTGCAATGTCAAGATGCATCTGACACTGGTGGACATTTTTGATGCTGCAATGGCATTTTGTGTAGAAACCTTTTACAATGATTTTTCATACTTTCCTTCAATATAAAGTTTAATATTTACTTTTCAACATACAGTTGCAACAAAAAATGCACTGTCCTCTAAAAGTATAACATAACACTTTCTCGGAAACGGTAAATTCTTTCAAAGACTTCACATAAATTCTGCATAGGGGAGATAATGGCACATCAAACACCCGACAATTGTACCCTTAAAAATGTCATAACATTGAGAGTCACGGCAGTTATAGATCCAGAAATCTTGGCTCTTTTTATTGGTCCGATAATGTTGCACATTCCCCGCCTGCCTGCAGCCTGTGGGTCAGTGATTACATGACATGGGTGCTGCTTACCTGCACCATCCATCTACGTCATCAGTCAACATGAGTCATGCCTCATTTTGTCGTGACTTTCCATCAATTCTCCCTCTGGCGTGCTCCTCCTCTTGCTCCCTTTCTCACTCTCTCCCTCCCTTTCTCTCCCTGCTGTGTCCCTTTCTTTCTCACGGACACATTTGTAAACACATTAATGCACACGTCGACTCTCGTCTTCCATGTCCTTTTCATTATATGTCTTTGAAGACAGACAGGAAGCTAAAGCTAAACAGAAATTTATAAAATAGATGTTCTAAAATTAAATTGTGTCAACTGACATTTTCAGAGGTGGCTTGTTAGAGAAATCACAACAAAGCAGCATGACCTGATTACACATCCACTCCGCGTCTGTGCTGTTCAGTATGTGGCTTAGTCTCTCCTGAGCTTCATTTTTGTATTCGGTGGAGTCCTAGAAATAGCATTTCACATTTCAGGCTCCTCTGCAGTCTGCCAGGCTGCCCCGTTGACAGCTGCCTGGTCGCATAAATAGGCTCCCCCAGGCCACAGAGAGAAAAAGAGCGCAAGGATAAGAGACAGAGAAACAAGATGTAGATCTGTCTCAGTTGAATATGTCTTCAGGTCGCTTTGTGATA